>NC_057846.1:20900000-21132500 GCF_910594005.1 Cervus elaphus | reverse complement strand
GTGTTCTTAGAAACGTGGTAGAGGGGCCCCGGAGCCTTGTCCTTCCACCTACGCGCTCAACTTCAGAGCAGAGAATTCCACCGACCTGCATCTAACCCTCCTTGGGCCAGAGGAAACATACTTACATTTGTAACCACGTGCAGAATCAGACACAGTCTAACCCTCGGAAAACAAGAACAATGCCTCCTAGAAAAGCCTGAACCTTTAGGATGAAGTTTCGCCCAAGTTTGGGGATCCAAGTGACAAGAAGAATATGTGAACTTGAATTAGTGTATCGAGTCCCCAAGTCTGAGTTCCCGAAGTTGCTAAGTGACCAAGCGCACTGCCACGCATTGCGTTAAGAAGTAGCAATCATTCTTGAGCAACCAGACTGGCTCCCGGGCCTCCAGGGGCACCAGTGATGCTAAGCACCACAAACACATCTTTGAGGGAAGAATCTGCAGTCACTCTGGGGGTGGATCAGCCTCCTTCCTGCCACGTGTGTTTCACATTTGAAAAAACAAAATAGCAACGACAAGGTGGTGGGAGCAGATTACTAGCCATTCATTCTCGCCATTCTCATTTTCTTAAGAAAACTTGTCAGTTAGGAAGGTACACTGGAGATGTGACTGACAACCGCGCAAACATAAAATTTGCATCCCTGACGAGATCAGAAGGAAACTGGAAAGTTGACCCATACATAAGTCACTGTTTGTAGTCCAGTTCCCATGAACACATATTAAGTGTTCAAAACTTTCCTAGGGTATCCAGGTTACACCCACCTTAGTTCTTTCATGCCTTGTTATCTGGGAATATAGACACACACACACACAGAACAGACACAGACATGGAAAAGACGCCTGGACCCATCCCAAAGGGGTTAGAAGAGCTAAATTACTGGTAGGACAGGTGGGAGCTGGGGTAAGTGTTTCTCCTTTTCAGCTCTTCCCCCCACCCCCAGAACCCTCATTAGAGCTAATGCTGATAATAAGCGCAGGAAACAACAGAACTCATAAAATTTAGAAATGGCAATAAATCTTGGAGCCTGTCTGTAGTTCAGCTCCCTGATACAGGATATTCAGAGTTTTTCAGTAGGTGATGCTGAACGTTCGCACTAATTGGATGCAGACAGAAGACTCTAGAACTCATTAATACGGGCCCCTTGCACTCTCTGCCAGGAGTCCTGGTGGACAAAGCAGGCAGGTGTCTTGAGCAACGAACTCAAGCCGGAGGAAGCGCAGCCTGCAATCCAGCGTGTTAAGTTTCGGGCTTCGCCTTTTCTTCCTTTATTTTTCCCTCCCTAACAAAGAAGTTCCGTCGTTTGAGGCCCTTAGGAAAAGCTGGTGCTGTGCGCTGCCAAACTCCAGCGCACGCTTTCTCCTCCAAATGAATCCCTGGAAAGCAGGCAGCTTGCTACGTGACCGTCAGGCGTTTTGCCTCGCTGAGCGGTTGTCGGGGGAGGGCCAGGACGGGCCCCTGCTCACTGCGGTGCCCTCGGCTGCAATAAAAACTCTAGCGAGCGAGGAGGAGAAATGCAGGACGGCGCTGTCTGTTTTGCAAACCTCTGGTCGCTCACTGCAAACTCTGGCGAGCTGCTGCGGGTGACTTTGCCGGGTTAACGCAGCCGGTCGTGCGGGGGATAATGCGACGGAGCTGGCGGCATCGCCCTCCCATGGGGCCCCCTTGTCACACTGATACGCAGCTCTCCGGAAGAAAAAAATGTTGCCACGCTCCCCTCCTCGTAGCCCCTACTGTCTCCCCTGGAAATGCAGGCCTTTGGCCCTTGCAAGCCTCTGAAAAGAGCTGGGGGAGGAAGCCAGCGGGCAGACCCTCCAGCTCTTTTTTCCATGAGGAAGGGTCTGACCGTGCCCTTGGGTCTGGGGTGGGGGTGGGGGTGGGGAACCGTCTCTTGCCCCTCTGCTGAGGCAGGGCTGCCAGCACCTGCTCTGAGGCCCCAGCCACTTCCCACCTGAAGGTGATGCTTGTCCATCATGATAAGCTTCACAGAGTCTTCCCAGGAGGGAGGCTACTGTTTGGGGGCTGTCAGTTTCCTCCTTCTGTCCTAAAGCTCCAGCCTGGAGCATAGGGCCTGGGTGGCAGCTGTTCCTGCCTCCCTCCCGTGGGGAGCAGACGGTCCCCCCGCAGCCACTTCCTCCTTTGACAGGGGGGCTTTCAGGCGTGCAGAACGAGAGCGCTGGACAGGCAGGTAGGAGGCTCTCCACCGAGGCTTGTGAATACCACTGGTCTGGAGGTATTCTGTGGATCACTATAGCTGCTCTAGTGAGCTGAGGCGGAAGAGGCCTGATCAGGGTGCTCAGATGGGGGAGTTGCCTGGGTTGCATTCTCTCTCACTGATCAGACTCCAAAGGATGATGAGAAGGGGAGGAAATTCCTGCGCACCTGACCTCCCAGCTCCTCTTTGAATAGATCAGGAAAGTCAATAATGCATAGGAAGGTTAGGTCCCAACTGGGGCTTCCCCTGGTGGCTTGGATGGTTCAGAATCTGCCTGCAATGCAGGAGACCCAGCTTCCATCCCTGGTTCAGGAAGATCCTTTGGAGGAGGAAATGACAACCCACTCCAGTATTCTTGCCTGGAGAATCCCATGGACAGAGGAGCCTGGTGAGCTACAGTCGATAGGGTCCCAAGAGTCGGACACAACTGAGCGACTAACATACTTCACATGTCTCAACTGAGAACAAGTAAGTGACGACTCCCTTGAAACAGAGGCTGGGGCTGCTAGTCACTGAGGAAAACAAATCACTTTGCATGTAGCAAGCAATTAATCTGGAACAATCTACATCACCAGGACTGGACTTGCACACATTAGTGTCAGGTAGTGCTAACGTTCTCATCAGGTGTTCTGTTTTCCCCCCTTTGCAAAAATAAATGACCTAGTCCCTTGATTGTTGGATTGAGGGAAACCACAACACAAATACTCTAACTTGATCAGTGACAAAGTCATAAAATTAAATGACTGTTTGTAGTGGAAAATATGCTCATTACCTTTCATTTAAGCAAGATAGGCCTCTCTTAAGGCGCATGCCTTTTGGAGCCATTGAGTGACCTGGTGATCAGATAAACCAACCTTTAAATGGGACCCTGTTTTTCCAGGACATTAGTTTATGTTCCACTGCATAAACCAAGCCTGCAACTGCCTGTGACCTTCGGTGAGAACACAGCTGTGGAACGAAATCCAACTGCTGACTTGGTTTTGCTTGAGCCACCGAAAAGATCTGGTTCTATGAAGGACTTGGAACAAAGAGGCATCTTTTCACATTTTGGGTTAACTCCATGTATGGGTTTAGAGCCTTCTACATTATTCCACAGGCTTCCCTGGTAGCTCAGATGGTAAAGAATCTGCCTGTAGCACAGGAGACCCCGGTTCAATCCCTGGTCAGGAAAATCCCCTGGAGGAGGGCCTGGCAACCCACTCCAGTATGCTTGCCTGGAGAACCCCATGGACAGAGGAGCCTGGTGGACTACAGTCCATGGGGTCACAAAGAGTTGGACACAACTGAGTGACTAAGCATGCACATCATTCCACACTAAAAGATGCGTCCTTTATCATTAATAGTTATCCTGGAACGCCTTGTCATTCCATGGATTTGTCATGTTTTCTATAAACTTTTTATTAAGTAGTATATGTACTGTATTTAAGGTATACATATAGTATATAGTGTATTCGAGGTTTAAGTATATAGGGTATTTAAGGTAGGCTCTAGCAAGATTTATCACAAATTAGCGACACAGGATAATTTTGTTCATGATACAATGTTCGTTAGCTATTTCAGAATCCAGTCTGTGAGTTAACTTGTAAGCATAGGTTAAAAAGGGCTTCCCTGGTAGCTCAGCTGGTAAAGAATCCTGCAATGTAGGAGACCCTGGTTTGATTCCTGGGTTGGGAAGATCCCCTGGAGAAGGGATAGACCACCCATGCCAGTATTCTAGCCTGGAGAGTTCCATGAGGTCGCAAAGAGTCAGACAGCACTGAGCGACTTTCACTTTCACTTTTTCATAGGCTAAAAACAATGAGCAATCACATGGTTATAATTCAGTATCAGACCCCCTGGAAATCTCCTCCTTTTCTAGCAGTGGCCTCCCCTCCACTCCCTTAGCTGACTTCCTAATTCTAGAATGTACTGTACTGTCAGCCCGCTGGCACATCTACTTATGAAAGCTGAAAGCACCGATTAATGATGCCCTCCTCTCTAAGGAGCTCTTCCTCGGTATGTGTGTAATAAGTGATGGCCCTGTCCTTTGCTAAGGGCCTTTCCCAGCAGTAGAGAGCTCCTGGAGCATCGGTCATGGGCTTTATTCCTCCTCAAACCCACAGGGTCCAGCACAAAGCGCTGTCGTGTAGAAGATGCTCAAGAAATGGTTGTTGAATGGATGAGTGAGTGCATGGGTAAAATATGTTCCTTGTGTTCACTCATCCTGACTTTCTTTTAAAAAAAAAGTCCGATAAAAAATTGACTTTGAAAATATATCTATTAAGTATGCTTGTCTATTTTCCTGCCCATCTATTTTGTAATGGCACATAGTTTAACCATTTGAGTCATGAGAGCAAGTCACATGAATTTAGCTCTGAACTTAATGGACTTAGCTCGGAAACATAAGTAGTAGTAAAGGCAAAAATAATAGGGAAAAGCAGAGGCCAATTTGATTTTCCTCTTTTTCAGTAAGATGCAGCATTTATTGAAATGTGGGGAACAACGTAGTAAGAACCTATTATATGCAGATGCTCTTAAGAATTTTCTATCAAATGTGGCACGATGTATGAACCCTTTATTGTCTTCCGAATTTCCTTTGGATTTTTACTGGTAAGAAGTGAGGAGCCTGAAATGACTGCTTCTCATTTCTTCTAGACAAGGGTTCAGCTGGTATTGGGGAAACAATCTCTGTTTGTTCCTGTCTTCTCAGGGGGAGTGTTTCTAATTGATCTGGCATGGAATTTAGTTGGAGATGTGTATGTTGCAACTGAAGCAGAGATCCTGTATGCTTTGTAAACTGATAACCATACGGGCCTTATTTGAAACATTTGAGGATTTTCAACATTACCCTGGGTTAAATTGAGCTATAAATTCTACTCAAATGTATACATCTTGACAAATTCATCATCACTTGAAGAGAGATTCAATCCATGCTCCCCTCAGATTAATAAAGATGATGACCGCTTATCACAAATGCAAAGGTTCGTGGTGATAAAGTGCCATAATGTTGTACTTTGCACTGTTTAAATGCAAATTACCCATATTAAGCAGACATTTTCTACTGTTATCACTTGCAGTCGAATGGAAATGTTTAAAAATGATCTCTGGGTAAAGAAAAGGATATAGAGACAAATCTATTTCCTCTTACTTCTTTTCAAGTGCACTTCGCTCTCATCGGGGAGATTTAATTAAGCAAGCTCAGCTAAGCTAAAAAGCAAAGCGGCTGGAAGTTACTTTTTACGGAAACAGATTCAGGACTTTTATAAAATAATTTATTTACTAGTCTTCGTTTAGGGATCTGAGCCATCACGGAAGGTTAAAAACACAACAGAACTCTAAGGCTTCCCCTTGCCTCCTTCTGAATATAAAATTTACAGCCTCCACTTTGTTATAGATAATAGTACCAAGTTATAGATGTTGATGGTCCTTTCCTAACTGCTTTAAATTGCCTTGAAAAAGATACAGTTTCTTTAATTAAAAAAGCTGCACAGAACTAATCCCTGTAGCTGAAAAAAGAAAAGTTTTAAGCAATCTCTTTCTGCTCGGAGAGAGAAAGGCAGACAATACCATAACAGATCAGAAACATAAGCTATAGTGTGCAGCGAGGGGCGCAGCAGGGAACTGAATTCTGCTCCGACTGTGTCATTTTTTAATCCCCCATCCCAGTTTTCCCCCGTCTGACCTCATGCTGAGATGAAGTTATCACAGAAGACAGCTTTACTCTTACCAATGAATCCAACCCTGGATCTGTATTATCCTTAGCAGATCAAAACACCGCTTTCATCAAATAGCATTATCTGCATAAAAGGCATGCAATTGCCCGATAATTTCACCCAAACTATGCTATTCATTTAAAGGACAAGAAGAGAAATGTAATTCATTCCTTTTGGGTGGGTGGGGGGAGCGGGAGCCAAGAGTGAAGCAGAGGCAGAGCCTGGACAAGCTAACTTACCCTCTTCACCCATGGGAACTTTTCTGTTTTTAAACACAAAATCCCAAGAAGGGGTCCATTTAAAAGTCCCCCTACTCCTGCGCTTTAAGATTAATTGTTGGAGCAATTTGGTGCAGTTTGACTGACAAAAAGTGTAAGTTGTGTAGAAAACTGGCAGTGAGAAATTACAAAGCTTGCTGATGCCATTAGCCATGCTTCCCTGAACCCCAATAAAAACATCATATCCAGTAAAATTGAAGAAGCATAAGAATGAGCTGAGCAGTTGGATGGAGTTTAACACACCCTTGCAACACTGGGGGAGGTGATCCTCCTGGAAGATCTTTCTCTGCATTATGAGAAGTTTGAATCCGGAGGCTGGGAAGAGAAAGATGTATCCCACAATTTTGAGTGGATACTTGGAAGCATATTTAAGAAACCTGAGGAGTGAAGTCTAAGGTCTTTCTGATTTAAAAAATATTTTAGCTTCGTTCAGATTTTCCATTTTATGTTGAAACACTGTTCTCATTTGCATTGTAGATTGCATAAAATGTTATAATGGGGTTCTCTTTAATGGATCCTAACTCCTTGTTGAATGACATCAGTGGTTTTGCTCAAGGTATCATGATAGGTTACAGCAGTCATACAAAATCATTTGTGTCAAGTAAATGGAATTTACTTTACTTTACTAAAAAGGACTAAAACTCCCGTGTGGGTGTGGGTGACCTGTTAGGTACATGTTAACATCCCTTATAATACGTGTTACTCACCATATAATTTGAATGATGTAGCTTAAAAATGTAAATCTTCTGCTTAGCCTTTTCAGAATTTACTCTGTAAACCGACCTTGTAAGAAATCCAACGCAATGCCTACCCCTCCACCACCCAGACAACATCTACACACAAAAACGTGTAGGACAAACAATCAGAACTGACTGGGGAAAAAACAACAAACAACAATAACGTGGTTCATATTGGAGGCTAGGAATATTCCTAGGAACTCATGAGACAGGTGAAAGAGTAAGAGTTTTCCCCTTGAAAGAAACAGTGTTTCTATAAGAAATTAATCATGGTATGTTTGTCATCACTGGCATTTTAATTACATGTGTGTATTCTCTAAAGTGTTGAAATATAATTAATAATTAGGTATTTTTTTATACCAACTTCCTGAAACTACAACTCAGTACCAGAGCACTCTGAGTCTGACGTCTGTGTAGATATATGGTCTGCTGAGTACTGAAGTTCAAATTCATGTTTCCAAAATAGCACTTCATGACATACAAATTATCTTAAATTTAATGTGATTAAGCATTAAACGATGGTATTTCCTTGAATTTAATGACAGTACTATTTTCATGTCAAACTTGATTACAAGAACCAGGTTTCAGAGTGAACTGTTTAAAATCCCAAATCATTAACAGATCATTTAGGGTTCAGTCACAGAAAACTTCTTGTCTGTGAAATATCAACTAAAGACAGGGAAGCAGAGGGGGGATTTCACATCTTGCCCACAAGTGTGTGTGGTGTGTGTGAGGCTGATTTGAGAAGAAGTCAAAATTTTGTCTGCAAATGCCAGGAGAGAAGAGCTGTTTACATCAACAAGACCATTGCAATCAACACATGTGTGCCATTCCGGTTCTAATTCATGCTCATATACTATTTCCTCAAAATAGCCAAGCGCATCACAGGACCATTGCACCCATCTGAAATGGAGATGGTGAGAAAACTGACTTCCTCAGGGCTTAAGAAAATTTCAAAGCCATGCGGGATTTTTATCTTTTACTCTGTGCTTTCACTCCAAGCCTGTGTTTGATTCCAGCTGACTTCTTTCTGAAACTGGATCACTCATAAATCTGGATTTCAGAGGTAAATTCAGTCACAGCCGCATGGAGCTGTTCTGAGAGGCTCAGCCATCATCTTCATGGGCTGTGGAATAGTTGGTTTTCAACAGTGCTACTCTCAGAGTACAAGCTGCCCTCGTGGGACGCGGAAAAGTATTTCTAACATCTTAGGTAGTCTCTTGACTGAAACTTTGGTGCGCTTTGCTTCACTGCATGAGGACCGCAGACCCTGGCTTGCTCTGGAGGGTAATAAATTCCTAAGAGAGGGGAGTGGTAGAGGAAGGCCATGAAAACACTAAAGGACTCAGGTTGGAATCAAGCAACTTCTGACAGGCTACATGATCTAAGTTTTCCTTTCTCTGATGAAGATGGAGCTCTGAGTTTTGTTGGGTTTTAGGAGAAAATGGAAGAAGCCAGGCATTTCTAGAGAAGATTGGGAGAAAGAAGAATCTGGCCTGGGCAGAGTAAATGTCCTGTTTACTGGTCACTTCTTTGCTAGCCCTTGCCTCCAAATCCAGCACTTTTATCCCCCAAATCTATGAAAGACCAAGATGTACCTTTCCCTTCCTTTATCCTTGGATAAGATATCTAGGAGGAAAAAAAGTAGGCCATGAGAAGATTATGAGCTAAGAGTCTATAAAGAGAGAGGAAATTGGCAGAGGGAGAATCTGAGTTAGGGGAAAGAGAAGGAACAATGAGCTTAAACTGAAGATAAACTTGGAGGATGCTGGAAGGAAGAGACAACTATATTCAACATCTTGTGATTAAACCACAATAGAAAATACTATGAAAAAGAATATATGTATTCATCACTTTGCTATATAAAAGAAATTGACACAACATTGCACATCAACTATACTTCAACAAAATTCTTTTTAAAAAGAAATCAACCTTTATAGTATTACAAAGATTTGGATAATGAAGAGGTTCCATATTAAAATTTGATGATTATCTTGATAATAAACAGGCTGACAAAATCAGTAGTAGTCCTAGACCAATGCTTTTCTGATTGTGACCACTAGACCACGTGTATCAGAATCACCTGAGAGTTCTTAATAAAATGCACATTCCTGAACCCTGTCTTAGCTCTATGGAATCAGAATCTCCAAGGATGGAACCAATAAGTTAGCATTTTTAATAAGACTTCCAGAGCATTCCAGTGCACAGGGGTGTCTGAAAAGTGTTGCCTTGGGTTAAATGTTTTACATAATGCAACTAGGTATTTCAGTTTTTATCATTAGCCTATTCAAGAGAGGAGAAGGAAATGGCAACTAGTATTCTTGCCTGGAAAATCCCATGGGCAGAGGAGTGTGACAGGCTTACAGTCCATGGGGTCCCAAAGATTCAGACATGACTGAGAGACTTCACTTGTCAAGAGAAGTTATTGCAAGTAAATCTAGTGGAAGTAGTTTCAAAAATGACACATTCCTGTTTAAGGAACAAACCCAAATTCACAAAATGAAGAAGGTGAGCATGTCTGAAGAAATTCTAGCTGAAAATTCAGTAAAACATCAAAGTTGGATTTTGAATCATTTTTTAAGACTAGTAAAGTCAGTAAGTTATAAATTAAGATAATATTTTCTATGTATGTTAATGGTTGGATTACTGAGTACAAATTTTGGTTGAACACATTGTTTGATAGTACATGTATGATTCTAAAATTATATAGAGTTTGAATGAACCTTTAAATATGTATTAGTTCAATTTATTATAAAAAATTAAAGAATTCTTTGTGTGAGATGGAATGGGACTCATTCAACATGTATACTTTTAACAGAAATCAAGAGTAAGTATATCCAAAAAATTATGAGCTGTCTTTGGAAGCCAGGCATTTTATAGATCAGCATCCCAGGCTATTTCCAGGATAATGGTTTTTCAGAAGTAGCACTCAAGTCAAAAGCCCTTAAATTTTTAACATAAATCATTCTCTTTACCCTACCATCACTTCCTTCTTTTGCAATTACTTGTCTCTGAGGGATGTGACTTTCAACAAAGTACTATTGTTAAGCATGAGGATGTGATCTTGTTTTCTCTTACCTTTCATATTTAAAGTCCTTATTGTGAATAGTGGGGGAAACATTCAAATAACTGTTTTTATATTGTGTTAACTACTCATTAAGTGTCATGAGTATACCTGGCTCAAATTCAGCCCTTCCTGTACCCACTACCCCTCCTACCCCCTTCCCCTTGCCTATATAACCTCTTTCTTGCAGATAATGTACCTAACATGCATTATCTCCTGTAATCATCATTAACAACTTCAAAAATAATTACTGTTATTTCTCCTATTTTAAAGATGAGTTCACTGAAAAGTAAGTCATTTGTCCAAGGTAACTGGAAGAGCCAGGACTGATAACTCTGATTCCAAAGCCCGAACACTTAACGATGACACATATTTCCTCCTTACTAGAAACAGGAGGAATAGAATCATATAGTTTACTTTTATACACAGACAAAATCATGTACACACAGAAATACAAAGTCAAGCTTAGTGAGAGACATGTCTCTTAAAAGAAAGACAACCCGAATGAGAATGCCACAAAGAAAACACCACTTTCTGTTGCTTGATTCTGTTTTTTGCAAAAAGTTAACTATTTTATGATGTGAAAAAAATGAACTTGACAAGACTTTCTAAGTCCTGTTCCAAAATAAGATTATTCATCTTTCCTTATGTATAAACAGATTTACAATAAAAATTGCCCCCAATATAACATATTTTATAATGTCATTCCTTCATCTGAGTTAAAGTTACTGGGACCATTGGCACATATTACTCTATTAAAATAATGGCTTAAGGGACTTCCTTGATGGTCCAAGAGCTAAGCCTCCATGCTCCCAGTGTATGGGGCCTGGGTTTGATCCCTGGTCAGGGAACTAGACCCCACAAGCCACAACCAAAGATCCCTTGTGTTCTCGTGTTGAAGCCAAGATCTGGCACAGCCAAATAATTAAATAAAAATAAATATTAAAAAATATGATGGCTTAAGGTTACACTTGCAGAAGATTTCAGTTCCAGAATGATGATTCTCTCTTCAATAAATAATCTCTGCAGGGTAGAGTTAAGTCACTAGTCTAAGGTCTAGAAATAGTGAACATTTTGAATGATAAACATTTGTGACTCTGATGAAAAATTTCTAGGAAGGCTGTAACTGTTCCAGTGGCCTTGAGCTTGTAGACGTTGGTAATTCTCTTTAGAGGACCAGGAAAGTTAAGCCAGGCAAGTTGTAAGCTTGCTGCTACTTAAAATTACAAATCATTGAAAACTTGTCCATGAGAACACCTTGGGGAGCAGATGTGGATAATAATGGTTTATGTGTGGTTGCAAAACAATAATGAACCTGTCTAATCAATTGTTCTGAATAGCAGTAGATCACAGTGGAAGGAAGAAATACACATCCTTATCGACTCTTCGTGTGTCCCGTTACTTTTCCCTCTTGGGATTTTTGAATGGTTTTCTTTTATACTTAATCATGCAGTGGCAGATCAACCCTAAATTATTACCCATAGCTCTTCCCAAAGACAGAATTTAAAATAAATAACAGAAACTGGGGTAGAAAAATAAACCCATTATCTTTGCTTCTTTATGGATATATTATGATGGAAGAGTTATTTTAGAAAGGACTTAATGAAAGAACAGACTCATATTCATAAATAAAAAAAGTGAACTTGGCCTGATCTCACTTTCATAATTTTGGTTTACTTTACAATGTATGCATATGAGTACAGATAAAACATATTTTGTTGTGCTCTATAATGACCAATAAACTATTATATGGTTGACTGTACTGGGCGCATTAATTTCACATGTATGGACAGGCCATATGTTGAGTGTTAAGTTACAGGAAACATTTTCTTTGTTGCCACCAATTCCCACCACCTTTAGATTTTACATTTATGTCAAAACAGTTCATGTCATAGAGAGTTATTGAAAGAATTAGTTAGTTTACAAAGATGGCCTTGGCCAAGAATACACCTCATATACTAAAGAACCCTGTCATCGCCAACACACTGAACTGCTTGTCAAGTAACAATTTCATTTCTTCCTTTGGGTTAAATTCCACACAAGAAGGAATAGAAAATCTTTGCCTTATCTATTATTATGTCCCAATAATAATATTGTGAGAATCAAATGAGATAGCTCTAAAAATTCTAAAGTTTTCCATAGAGTTTATAATTAATATCTTTCATCTATCTAACCAATTATTGTTCTTACACTTCAACTTATGTAGTAAAAACCAAAATGAATTATGAAGTATTTTAGTCCTAGGCTTAATGTGATCATTTCTGTGAAGTGATGCTGTAAGTCTTCTAACTTTATCTTAATTTTAAACATTTATTTAATACCATCTACACAGATCCAAAGATGAAAGAAAGGTATACAGGATTGCTAAAGGGGTTCTCTTTTGTTGCAGTGATACATTATATTGAGCCCATTCAATAACTACTTCTAAATAGTGAAGAAAATGTGCAAATTGACCAAGTTCACTGTATCAGATGGGGGAAGCAGATTTCTCAAAAAGTGCCCTCTGAGGTGGTTGATGTAAGACCTTAATTTATTACACTGCTACTCAAACCCATGGTGGAGTAATCTGGTGACTGTTAACACTCTCGTAGCTCAGTTGGTAAAGAATCTGCCTACAACACAGGTGACCTGGGTTCAACCCCTGAGTTGGGAAGATCCCCTGGAGAAGGAAATGGCAACCCACTCCAGGACTCTTGCCTGGAGAATCCCATGAACAGAGAAGCCTGGTGGGCTATGGTCCATGGTGTCACAAAGAGTAGGACATGACTGATCGACTAAACTACCAAACACTATGTGACTGAGGATTAATCAGGTATAAAAAGAAATGTGATTTGTATGTGTATGAGCTTAATCCATTTCATCTTACTAGTGTTGGTTTTCTATAATTATCTTTTTCTGATATCAAATTTTGGTGAGAATACCACGAGTGGAATTATGTTTATCTAGACAAACTGCTTTTCAGGTTAGTATTTCAATTCAGTTAAACTTTTATCTGGAAGGGTCATCAATTCTTTAATTTTGATAACTTACACTGGACCCAAATATAAAATCCTAGATTTCAATTAAATTGTACGCTATTTTTGTAATCATGATTTCATAGGCTACTCTCTCTCTCTGAATCATACTTAAGAAAAAAGCATACTTACATTTGCTCTGCCTAAATTTAGAAAAATAATACAATCTAATTTGGAGTGGTGAGCTATTCTGATTATGGTTCTGTTTCTTTGCAATATTATGACTAGATTAGAAACTTTACAGTAGGAAAATTATTAGCTAACTCAATAGAGAGCTGTATATTTGGAGATGCCCACAGATATATCTGCATATTGGTGTGCGTGTTTACTTATGTATATGGATGAATAGATAGATGATAAATAGATGTCTATATTTTATATCTAAATTTCTTATTATAGCTTTATGGTTTGCCTTTGTTTTAAAGTAAACTAAGTTAGGACAGTCACTTGGCAGCATACACTGCCGGATGATTAAAAAATAATACAAATAAGAATCTACCTTATTTTTCTTAATTTACTATTTTCTTAATACATGTTTATATCTATAAAAGAATCAGTGCATCATAGAAAACTTTCAGTCTGATTAATCTACAAATCTCAGTTGTCAAAAGGCTTATTTCAGCAGTATAAAGTACAATACCATTTTTTATGTGGGATTCATTCTCTGATTACCCTTTTCAGATTATCTTTTTATACCTAGAGCTCCCCCTCTTTTTTTTTCTGGGTTTTCCCTGATTGGTGATACATCATACTCTTTCAAACAAAGTAGTTCTGCTGATGCATTTGACAATTTCAGTTACTTTATTTTGTACCTTTTTGATCATAAACAATATTATACCTCAAAAATTTTTAATACTTCTTTAGGAAGCAAGAATTTTGAAGGCTGAATTCTGATTAAAACTGGATATGTTTGTCTATTTGTAAACATACCTATGTGCATATTTTCCTTTGCTTTGTCTAATATTGTACATTATGGAATGGAAGTAGATTTTGACATCTGTAATACAAATATTCTAAGCTCAGCATATTTAGGTGCTAGCTCATATTATGTATGCTTAACACAGTTTATCTACTACTTACTGCTCTTTAAAAACTATTTGCCTTAGCAACTTTCTTTTTCACATGGTATTTATTATGTGAATTCAAAATGACTTGATGGTGATATACTCTGCGGAATGCTAGCTATCATTTGGGAATGCAACTCTTATTCTCATTTTTTCCACATGCTTTGTTGCCACAGATCTTTCCCTGTAACCTTAAATTAAGGCATTTTCCTCCCTCATGACCTGGTGTAATTTTTTTTGTAATATGAATAATCGTGATGACAGAATTAATTTGAATATGAAAATATGAGGGAAAAAGTCATTACATTTAAACTCAAATTAATTGTTAGTTTTGTGAAAGTGGATATCGAGCAGACTAAAATTTAGAATGTCAAATAAAAGCTACTTTCTTGAGTTGATTTTTTAATTTTTTAAGGGCTTAATTTAGTGTAAGGGATGAATTAAAAAGTAACAATTATTATTTGATGATAAATTGCAAGAACAGATATTTAATTCAAGGCTTATATAGATATACTTTAAATGAGGATTTCCAAAATTCTAAAATTTACAGGGTAGATTCTAATTGTTATACCATAGGGTGGCATCTCATTTTGGATATCTAGAAAGATAAATATAAGTTAATACTGAATTGTTCTCCTTAAAAAAAATGTGAATCTCAAGTTTCTTTTAATAGGGAAAAAGGAACAATTAAACGGATATTTTAAACTGTTGAAAGAGAAAAAAGTACACCAAAACTCAAATTTTATTAATAGTTCTTTTGCTAATAGCATAACTACAGACTACACTAAAAAGTTTCTACACAGAAAAAAAGTATTAAAAGGTAACATCGATTATAACAGAGAGATGAATTACCATATAAAATAGGGCTTTTGAGTTTTTTTTCAGATTTTATTCTGTGGCTCTTTTGATCCAAAATGAAAAAGTAGAGCATTATAACAATAGTATTTGGTAATGTAGACTGATGAACTATTTAGAAAAGTCAACTCTAATTACTAAACAAACCTATAATTCCTTATACTCCATATTATTAGCTTCAAGTCACTATAAAATATATATATAAACTAAATTTCTGCTTAAAGCAGCTTAAGCTTTCTAAAAACAAATTAATTTTTTCACCCAAAGCAAATATTCATTTAATAACTTATATTTGATTTATAATACATACCTGGCCTAATTTATATTCAATTTCCTTAATATTCAAATTTGATCACAATAAAATATACTTCAGCAAAAGAAATTTGACAAAGATAAACAAGAGAATTTCAATTTTTCCTCATCCCAAGTTAATATCCTTTTCTAAATATCCTAGTTTGCATGCTATGTAGACTAAATAAAATTTAAAACAAAATTTTAAAAGGATTGCTTACTTGCTGACTTCATTTTTGAAAAAGAGTGTTTCAGTAAACTTTGTCCTGCTTCAAGAGAACAGAGCTCCTTTTAAAAATGCAGCAAATAGTTTCAGCATGATCTTTTCCTTTATGTTTTATTTAAAATGTTAATGGAGTAAATCCACAATTCACATAATTTATTTGGAAACACTTTTGTTCAGAATAATGCACTGTAAGAACAGTGATATACAGGCAAGTCCCCTTAAAGAACATGCATCAATTCAGCTCCCTTTTGAAGCATATTGCAAATGCCCTCTAACAGGGCACAGCAACATTACATAAATCATTTTATATGAAAAATTAACATGACATCAAATATTTATAAATATTAATGTGTATGTTAATATAACCAAAGCTGTAACAAACAATCATAACCTTGCCAAGTTTCCTAGGACAGGCGCTGCTGATAATGATATCCATTATCTCTGGAGGAACACACAATTATGAAAGTTATACACAGGATGCTATGTTCTTAGCTGCTTTTAAATTTATCCATTAAACATCTACCATATATATGATACTAACCCTTTACGCACACCCCCTTAAGAAACAGAAATATTTTAAAAATATTTTTAAAATTCTGCAAATATTTAAAAAATCATTTTTACTTAGTTATAGATATGCTAAGTCCCTGATTTTTCATGACTTTAAGCATAATTGGAGCATATGGTGTCCTACAAATAAATTCACTTGAACTCATCCTATCATGTATTTAAGTCCACATGTGCGTTTAAACGTATGTATGCTACTCCTTGTCTAAAAAGCCACCCTTTGCAAAGATGGATTTGGGCTCTGACATTTAATATGCCATGTTATTACTACTCTGTCCAGGAAAACGTTCTCTTTCAGAGTGTCTGAGCTGAGAATAAGGTGCATGCATGCTAAGTTGCTTCAGTCGGGTCTGATTCTCTGGATCCCTGAGAGCTGCAGCCCACCAGTCCTTTGTCAGTGGGGCTCTCCAGGCAAGAGTACTGGAGTGGGTTGCCATTTCCTTCTCCAGGGGATCTTCCCAACCCAGGGAGCAAACCTGTGTCTCTTAGGTCTCCTGCATTGGCAAGTGGGTTCTTTACCACTACTACCACCTGGGAAGCCCAAGAATAAGGCGAGAGTTGGTAATCCTTGGCTTTGTCTGAACTTGGGAGTGTCAAGTCCTGAGGTAGAGCTTCTGCTCTTACCCCATGGGATCCATGGGATCCATGGGTCATAGGCATGGTCCCCCAGCAAAGTTTTATTTGGAGATCTTTTTTCAGATTTAGCACCATCAGCAGGTATGGTTAATTTAGTCAACAAGCACTAAAACAACGTGATTTCAGATGAGAGAGGAAAGGGTCACTGTTTTATGTAAGTGCATATTGCTGCAGGCTCAGTCAAATCAGGTTTGGAATCCAACAGGTATTCAAGGGTAAAGCAAGAAGATAACTTTGTGCCAAGTTGTGTCCAACTCGTTGCACCCTACGGACCACAGCCTGCCAGGGTCCTCTGACCAGAGGATTTCCCAGGCAAGAATCCTGGAGGGGACTGCCATTTCCTTCTCCAGGGGAAGATAACTTTGAGGACAAACATATTTTTGGACTGAAGATGCTTTATTCTCTGTCGGAGAGCTTAATAAGAAGCTTTCTGAATCTAACTGCCTAAGTCGGCTCCCAGCTAGCGCATTCTTCACTATAGACCACTCAGTTTCGATTTCCAGTCTGACTCACCAGTGTTACAAATAGACCCTGCTTTTGTGGTTTTGGACTCTGGAGAGAACCTGTTCTTTGTCACTTATGGTGAGCACAGGTTTAACTGAGGGTGGTGAGGAAGAAGTGTGAACAATGTTTCTACTTTATAAAGACTTTTGTCCATTTCTTGGATCTAGGATTCGGTTCTGGGCATTTTGTTTCTGGATAACAATACTAATTCAACTTATTTTATTCTCTGAAAATGAAAATATGTAATAAGTAAGGTCTCAAGTGGTTAAATAAGTACGGTGACAATATACAGCCTTGGTGTACTCCTTTTCCTATTTGGAACCAGTCTGTTGTTCCATGTCCAGTTCTAACTGTTGCTTCCTGACCTGCATACAGATTTCTCAGGAGGCAGGTCAGGTGGTCAAGTATTCCCACCTCTTTAAGAATTTTCCACAGTTTATTGTGATCCACACAGTCAAAGGCTTTGGCATAGTCAATAAAGCAGAAATAGATGTTTTTCTGGAACTCTCTTGCTTTTTTGATGATCCAGTGGGTGTTTGCAATTTGATCTCTGGTCCCTCTGCCTTTTCTAAAACCAGCTTGAACATCTGGAAGTTCTTGGTTCATGTACTGTTGAAGCCTGGCTTGGAGAATTTTAAGCATTACTTTACTAGCGTATGAGATGAATGCAATTGTGCAGTAGTTTGAGCATTCTTTGGCATTGCCTTTCTTCGGGATTGGAATGAAAGCTGACCTTTTCCAGTCCTGTGGCCACTGCTGAGTTTTGCAAATTTGCTGGCATATTGAGTGCAGCACTTTCATAGCATCATCTTTTAGCATTTGAAACAGCTCAACTGGAATTCCATCACCTCCACTAGCTTTGTTCCTAGTGATGCTTCCTAAGGCCCACTTGACTTCACATTCCAGGATGTCTGGCTCTAGGTGAGTGATCACACCATCGTGATTATCTGGGTTGTGAAGATCTGTTTTGTACAGTTCTGCTGTGTATTCTTGCCACCTCTTCTTAATATCTTCTGCTTCTGTTAGGTCCATGCCATTTCCGTCCTTTATCAAACCCGTCTTTGCATGAAATGTTCCCTTGGTATCTCTAATTTTCTAGAAGAGATCTCTAGTCTTTCCCATTCTGTTGTTTTCCTCTATTTCTTTGCACTGATCACTGAGGAAGGATTTCTTATCTCTCCTTGCTATTCTTTGAAACTCTGCATTCCAATGGGAATATCTCTCCTTTTCTGCTTTGCTTTTCACTTCTCTTCTTTTCATAGCTATTTGTAAGGCCTCCTCAGACAACCATTTCACCTTTTTGCATTTCTTTTCCTTGGGGATGGTGTCTTGATCCATGTCTCCTGTACAATGTCACGAACCTCCGTCCAGGGTTAAATAATAACCTTACTTATTTAACTTATATGCAGAGTACATCATGAGAAATGCTGGGCTGGAGGAAGCAAAAGCTGGAATCAAGATTGCGGGGAGAATTATCAGTAACCTCAGATATGCAGATGACACCACCGTTATGGCAGAAAGTGAAGAAGAACTAAAGAGCCTCTTGATGAAAGTGAAAGAGGAGAGTGAAAAAGTTGGCTTAAAACTCAACATTCAGAAAACTAAGATCATGGCATCTGGTCCCATCACTTCATGGGGAAACAGTGGCTGATTTTATTTTTCTGGGCTCCAAAATCACTGCAGATGGTGACTGCAGCCATGAAATTAAAAGATGCTTATTCCTTGGAAGGAAAGTTATGACCAACCTAGACAGCATATTAAAAAGCAGAGCCATTACTTTGCCAACAAAGGTCCGTCTAGTCATGGCTATGGTTTTTCCAGTGGTCATGTATGGATGTGAGAGTTGGACTGTGAAGAAAGCTGAGCGCTGAAGAACTGATGCTTTTGAACTGTGGTGTTGGAGAAGACTCTTGAGAGTCCCTTGGACTGCAAGGAGATCCAACCAGTCCACCCTAAAGGAGATAAGTCCTGGGTGTTCATTGAAAGGACTGATGTTGAAGCTGAAACTCCAATACTTTGGCCACCTGATGTGAAGAGCTGACTCGCTGGAAAAGAACCCCGATGCTGGGATGGACTGGGGGCAGGAGGAGAAGGGGATGACAGAGGATGAGATGGTTGAATGGCATCACTGACTCGATGGACATGGGTTTGGGTGGACTCCGGGAGTTGATGATGGACAGGGAGGCCTGGTGTGCTTTGGTTCATGGGGTTGCAAAGAGTCAGACATGACTGAGCAACTGAACTGAACTAAACAAGTGATTAAAAAAAAAAAAGTCACCCAACATACCTCCAGTTAGAGATTCATTTTATTGCAATTCTTTGGTATATAATTGGCTTTAGATAGGATGTTAAACCTAATACATAGGCTAGTACTAGTTACTTTAATCAGATAAGACATCAAGATAAGCCTGTATCATTGTACAGTGGGTCAGAATTTTGAATGAGATGCAAAAGGGTGAATTTACAGACTAGATATTACTTGTTACTTGTTAATTTACATATGTATTTTATACATGGCCTTTCAAATCCCCCTAAAATATGTTATCACATTTGCTATCAGTAATTTTACTCTTCATCTATATTATCACACTGGTTATTTTTTTTGGCCATTATCCCAAACACATAGCTATTTCTTTCATCTTAAGAAAAAAAAAAAAGGAGAGAGAGAAAGAGAAAGCTTTATCTTAACTTCTCTGCCACCTGCTGACTCTTTTAATTTAATTAATTATTTTTACCTTCCCTGCAGAAAAAATCCTTAAAGGATCACCTATACTTGATGTACTCAAACGCTTTACTCCCATCTTCCTTAAATCTAATCAAGCTTTCATCCACAGAAACCTCTCTTGTCAAGGCAGACCAAGATCTCTCCATGTTGCTAAATCCCAAGGTCCACCTCAGTTTTCATTTCACTTGTTTCCAGCAGCATCATATGACACAGTGATCACTTCCTCCTCCAGGATACCCTTTCCTTCACTTGGCTTTCAGGACACTGTATTCTGATTTTCCTCCTACTTCACTCACCACTTCTTTTCTGGCTCTTCACGGATTCTTATCCCCAACCTTTTGATGACTGGACCCCAGGGCCAGTTCTTTCTCCTCTTTCTCTTTCTGGATTCATCCCTTGGTGAACTCTCCAGTCTCATAGCTTCAGAACCACTTATGTGCTGGCATTTTCCATATTTATATTTCCACGTCAGATCTATTTTTCCCACTCCTTAAATTCAAATTCATATAGGAAATAATCTACTTGACATGTCTACATGACTGTATAAAGAGACAATTTCAAATAAATATGTGTGACCCAGAGCTTCTGAATTTTAAAATCCTTCTGCAATCTTTTCCATCTCAGTCAATGGTGGTGCCAACGCTTTCAGTTACTCTGGCCAAAATCCATGGTGGTCATATTTGACCCCTCTTTCTCTCATCTCCCTCTTCTGATCTATCAGAAGATACCCTTCTTTAGCTCTAGCTTAAAGATACATCCAGATTCTGACCTTTTCTCCACTTTAATTGCTCTTGTGTTGAGCTACAACCATCTTTTGCTGTATTACTGCAGTAGCCTCCTAGTTATGCTCTTTATCTGTACTCATCCATGTGAGCTCAGTGGCTTCAATTGTCTCTTTGTGACCCCATGAACTGTAGCCCACCAGGCTCCTCTGTCCATGGGATTCCCAGACAAGAACATTGGGGTGGGTAGCCACGCCCTCCTCCAGGGGATCTTCCTGACCCAGGGATAGAACCTGGGTCTCCAGTATTGCAGGTGGATTCCTTACTGCTGAGCCATCAGATCTGCACTCATCCACCCCTAACTGTGTATTCTCAACCCAGCAGACAAACTGAACCTTTCAAAATACAAGTTAGATAAAATCACGCCTTTGCTGGAAATCCTTCAATAGTTCTACCTGTCACTCAGCACAAGAGCGATGGTCCCTATAATGATTTCTGAGGTCCTGCAGGATCTGAACCTCTGTTACGTCTTTGACCTCAACTTCTGGAATTCTCCCTTTTCATTCCACTCTGCAAACTTCTTGCTGTTCCTTAAATACACCAGATAAATTTACTTTAAGTCTTCATTCAAATTTCTTTTTCTCAGTGAGGTTTCATTTGATAGACCTATTTAAAATTGCAAATGAGGCACTTCCCTGGTGGTCTAGTGGCTGAGACTCTGTGCTCCCAATGCAGGGGCGGGGTTGGCTAGGGTTCCATCCCTTGTCAGGGAACTAGATCCCACATGCTGCAACTAAAAATCTGGTACAGCCAAATAAATAAATAAAACCGAAAATGACTCTTTCCCCATCCACTGTAACTTCTGATCTCCTTTACCCTGCTCTATTGTATACTCTATTCTATTTTCAAAATTAGGTTTAAGTCTACATAAATATTAACAAAATCTGTGTGTATAGGAGGGGAAATTCTAAACTGGTGAAAGACTATAAAGAAAAAGTAAATGAATAAATGGAGAGACAATCCATGCTGATACACAGGAAGACTCAATGTCAAGATGTCAGTTCTCAACATGATCTATAGATTCAGAAAAATCTCAATCAAAATCCCAACAAATTATTTATGGATACTGATGAACTGCTTCTAGAGTTTATATGGAGAAGCAAAAGGCCTCAAATATCCAACATGATATTGAGGAGAAGAACAAAGATGGAGGACAAACACCACCCAACTTTAAAACTTACCATAAAGCTCCAGCCATCAACACAGCATGGCTTTAGAAAGAGAGCAGAGAAATTGCTCAGTGGGACAGGATAGAGAGTTCAGAAATGGGTCCACGTAAACGTAGGTATCTCATCCTCAACGAAGGAGCAAAGGCAGTACAGGAAATCAAAGACGGTCTTTTCACCAACTGGTGCTGGAACAACTGAACATCCACATGCAAAAATGTGAATCTAGAAACAGTCCTTACACTTTTCTCAAAAATAATGTTCTCAAAACTGACCATAGACCTAAATGCAAAACACAGAACTAGAAAAGTCCTAAAAGGTAACATCGCAATAAACCTAATATTCTAGGATGTAGTGGTGACTTTTTAGATACAACAACAAAACCATGATCTACAAAGGGAGTAAATGAAATGAAAAACTTCCACTCTGTGAAAGACAATATCAAGAAAATGAGAAGTGCAGCCACAGACATGAAGAAAATATTTGCAAAAGATAAGTCTAAAAAAAACCTGTTATTTAAAATATACAAAGAACACTTAAAACTCATAATGTGAAAATTAACCACCAGATTGAAAAATGGGCAAAAACCTGAACAGACATCTCACCAAAGAAAATACACAGGTGGCAAGCAAATATATGAAGGGATGTTCCAAATCATATGTCATTAAGGAATGTAAACTAAAACAAGATATGACTACACAGATCAAAATCCAAAGTGTGGACAACACCAAATGCAGGTGAGGATGTGAAGCAATAGGAACTCTCATTTATTCTCATTCTCATCATTACTAATTTTACCTAATAGAAAATGTTTTTATATACCAGTTATACACTATACATGTGTACATGTATATATAGAAATACCTTTTTCAAGGGAAATTATTTTATATATGCACATATTATCCAAGCAATCTTCAGTCAAATTTCTCAATTCCGTCCTTAATTTACACCTTCTTATATGGAATTCAGTGGTATGGCCATTTTTGACTATGATCAAGAAAAGAATGGAAGGAGAAAAAAGAAAAAAAAGAAGAATTGTTTTGAGTGGTGTAAATAACTAATCAAAAGTCCTCAGGCTGAAGTTTACAGGTTTGACTTGTAGGGATGTCGGAAGTTCTTTCTCAACAACTATTACTTTGTATATAATTCTAACAAACTTGACTATATGGCTTTGAAATGTGTAGTGGTTTAGACACAGAATATCAGAGTCTATCTGTAGGCATGAAAAGCAAAATGCTGACTGAAAAAATATTAAAAGTAGAGAGAGGTACTAAAAAAAGCTGGGTTGTCTGGCTTCAGTTGATATAAAGGGGAAGTAGGGTGTGATCACTCACCTGGAGCCAGACATCCTGGAATGTGAAGTCAAGTGGGCCTTAGGAAGCATCACTATGAATAAAGCTAGTGAATGTGATGGAATTCCAGTTGAGCTGTTTCAAATCCTTAAAAATGATGCTGTGAAAGTGCTGCACTCAATATGCCAGCAAATTTGGAAAATAGCGCAGGACTGGAAAAGGTCAGTTTTCATTCCAATCCCAAAGAAACGCAATGCCAAACAATGTTCAAACTACCACACACTTGCACTCATCTCACACGCTAGCAAAGTAATGCTCAAAATTCTCCAAGCCAGGCTTCAACAATAAGTGAACCGTGAACTTCCAGATGTTCAAGCTGGATTTAGAAAAGGCAGAGGAACCAGAGATCAAATTGCCAACATCCAATTGGATCACCAAAAAACCAAAAGAATTCCAGAAAAATATCTACTTCTGCTTTATTGACTATACCAAAGCCTTTGACTGTGTGATCACCACAAACTGGAAAATTCTTAAAGGGATGGGAATATTAGACCATCTTACCTGCCTTCTGAGAAATCTGTATGAAGGTCAAGAAGCAACAGTTAGAATTGGATGTGGAACAACAGACTGGTTCCAAATCCGGAAAGGAGTACGTCAAGGCTGTATATTGTCACCCTGCTTGTTTAACTTATATGCAGAGTACATCGTGCGAAATGTCGGACTGCATGAAGCACAAGCTGGAATCAAGATTGCCAGGAGAAATATCAATAACCTCAGATGTGAAGAAGATGAAAAAGAACAAAAGAGCCTCTTA
The DNA here is from genome assembly GCF_910594005.1 of Cervus elaphus. Lineage (NCBI taxonomy): Eukaryota > Metazoa > Chordata > Mammalia > Artiodactyla > Cervidae > Cervus > Cervus elaphus. The sequence continues at coordinate 21,108,581 of NC_057846.1, read as the reverse complement.
ATGAAAGTGAAAGAGGAGAGTGAAAATGAAAAAGTTGGCTTAAAACTCAACATTCAGAAAACTAAGATGATGGCATCCCATCCCATCACTTCATGGCAAATAGATGGGGAAACAATGGAAACAGTGACAGACTTTTTTTGGGGGGGGCCTCCAAGATCACTGCAGATGGTGACTGCAGCCATAAAATTAAAAGATGCTTGCTCCTTGGAAGAAAAGCTGTGACCAAACTAGATAGCATATTAAAAAGCAGAGACATTACTTTGCCAACAAAGGTCCTATTAATCAAAGATATGGTTTTACCAGTAGTCATGTATGGATGTGAGAGCTGGATCATAAAGAAGGCTGAGCACTGAAGAATGGATGCTATTGAACTGCGGTGTTGGAGAAGACTCTTGAGAGTCCCTTGAACTGCAAGGAGATCCAACCAGTCCATCCTAAAGGAAATCTGTCCTGAATATTCATTGGAAGGACTGATGTTGAAGCTGAAACTCTAATACTTTGGCCACCTAATGTGAAGAACTGACTCATTTCAAAAGACCCTGATGCTGGGAAAGATTGAAGGCGGGAGGAGAAGGTGATGACAGAGGACGGAATGGTCACAATGGGCATGATTTGAGTAAGCTCCGGGAGTAGTGATGGACAGAGAAGCCTGGTGTGCTGCAGTCCATGGGGTTGCAAAGAGTTGGACACGATTGAGCAACTGAAATGAACTGAACTGAATTGAACTGAACTGATGGTTGAAGAAAGTCACTGTGCAATAGTTATAATGATGGACCTGCATCATTAGGAGAAGGGCAAATTATGTGTATATCCTCAACATATTCTGGTTAAGAAATCTGGAAACAGTTCATTCAGGTAATACTTCATCAACATGGTTAAAAGTTACAAGAATGAATCACTTCCTGATGTTTCCACAGTCTAGAAATGTACCTTTCACTCATTCTCTCCCTCCTCCCTCCTTTCCCTTAAACACACACACACACACACACACACACACACACTTTACTTTTATTTGTAATACTTCTTTGGTGTGTGATTTGTTTCAGACTAACTTTGCTAACAATGGTGGGCTTATATTTAAGAAAATACAGATACAAAGAGATGTTAGTTCCTTAAAAGTAATCTAACATTTTCTTAGATATATTAAAAGATGCACTGGGTGTATGCTCATTATTCATTTAAGTCCAGTCAACTCTCAATTATCTCTGGTAATAGAGAGTAAGGACAGAATGAACATATGAAATCTATTCCTAGTCCCAAAACACAACTTTCAATCTCCACTCTAAGTTCTTTACAAGAAAGCCATGCTTCCTTTCCCCTTCTTTGTAGGCTCATTTCCACTGTGGAATGACCTTAAGAAAAATAACCCAGGAGAGAGGGAAAAAAAAGCAAAGCACAGGATGATCTTAAATCCTCTGCTAAAACTAAGATAACAGATAAAATCTCTAATGACTTATCAAAGAAAGCAAACTGGATGATTTTTCAAATATTGTCTCTGCAAGTGTGGGTCACTTACATAAAACAGTTGATTGTCCTTTATTAAAGTGCACCAACTATTTTGCACATCATTTAATCATTTTTATGACTTTTTTAAGATAAGCGTACATATGTCTTAAACTTCGTAAGAGCAGTTAGATTTTAAAATCTGAATATCTTTACACATTTTGTCTTACACATTTCCTCTGCAGATGAGGAAGACAAGCAAGGCTTTATTTCACAACACTGTTAAATACAAAATTAACAAAGTCTTGCAAACATGTTATGTCAGATTGGATACAGATTCTCAGCATCAGAACAGGCTTCCTAGTCATTCCTTAACTAGCAATAATATTGACCTTTTTACTAAGTGTGAATAGCATTTATTCAACAAGAAATCCATATTGAACTGAAACTCCGAGGTCTTACCAGCTAATTCTAAAGAACTCACTGAGTGGAGATTCTGGGATGTTAATTAGCATAAACACAAAACTGAAAAGATCATGTAAACAAATGTGTTCAAATTCATATACAGTTTTATCTTTGATATTTATTGAACACTGAAAAAAGTGGGAACCAGAACTTGAAGGCTGATTTTTTTCCCCTTCAAAAAGAGTAACATTAAATCCTTTCAGACACACAACAGTACACTATAACCTAACACCTATTGTGCTGTAGGATGTCAATAGTCATTGATTACTTTCTTTCTGAAGACCCAATGAAATCCTAAAAACTAACAAGCCAGGCTTCAGCAATATGTGAACTGTGAACCTCCAGATGTGCAAGCTGGTTTTAGAAAAGGCAGAGGGACCAGAGATCAAGTTGCCAACATCCACTAGATCATCGAAGAAGCAAGAGAGTTCCAGAAAAACATCTATTTCTGCTTTATTGACTATGCCAAAGCCTTCAACTGTGTGGATCACAATAAACTGTGGAAAATTCTGAAGGAGATGGGCATACCAGACCACCTGACCTGCCTCTTGAGAAACTTGTATGCAGGTCAGGAAGCAACAGTTAGAACTGGACATGGAACAACAGACTGGTTCCAAATAGGGAAAGGAGTATGTCAAGGCTGTATCTTGTCACCCTGCTTATTTAACTTCTATGCAGAGTACATCATGAGAAATGCTGGGCTGGAAGAAGCACAAGCTGGAATCAAGATTGCCGGGAGAAATATCAATAACCTCAGATATGCAGATGACACCACCCTTATGGCAGAAAGTGAAGAAGAACTAAAGAACCTCTTGATGAAAGTAAAAGAGGAGAGTGAAAAAGTTGGCTTAAAACTCAACATTCAGAAAACTAAGATCATGGCATCTGGTTCCATCACTTCATGGGGAAACAGATGGGGAAACAGCGGAAACAGTGTCAGACTTTATTTTTTTGGGCTCCAAAATCACTGCAGATGGTGATTGCAGCCATGAAATTAAAAGACACTTATTCTTTGGAAGGAAAGTTATGACCAACCTAGACAGCATATTAAAAAGCAGAGCCATTACTTTGCCAACAAAGGTCCGTCTAGTCACGGCTATGGTTTTTCCAGTGGTCATGTATGGATGTGAGAGTTGGACTGTGAAGAAAGCTGAGCACCAAAAAATTGATGCTTTTGAACTGTGGTGTTGGAGAAGACTATTGAGGGTCCCTTGGACTGCAAGGAGATCCAACCAGTCCATCCTAAAGGAGATTGGTCCTGGGTCTTCCTTGGAAGGACTGATGCTGAAGCTGAGACTCCAATACTTTGTTCACCTGATGTGAAGAGCTGACTCATTGGAAAAGACCCTGATGCTGGGAGGGATTGGGGGCAGGAGGAGAAGGGGATGACAGAGGATGAGATGGCTGGATGGCATCACCGACTCAATGGACATGAGTTTGAGTGAACTCCGGGAGTTGGTGATGAACAGGGAGGCCTTGCGCACTACAATTCATGGGGTCACAAAGAGTCAGACACAACTGAGTGACTGAACTGAACTGAACTGAACATTAACTTTGATGCTACAAAGGGTCAGAATATTTTAAAACACTATTACTGATGTGGCTATTTTTTTTTATTCATCTGAAGAGCCTTGTCAGATGCATGTTGTGTACAAAACTCTGTGATCCCCGCGTGGTGATGGAGGAGGGAATAGGCGTCAGGTGATGAATATGTGGCTCCAAGAAGCTGCTCCAGAAGAGGCTAAGGCAGCTTTTCTGGGATGAGTTCAATTGACAGTCATGTCAATAGATGGTCAGTTACTTGGAAGGAAGGAGAAAAGGACAGGAGTTTTATTAGTGGAAGACTAGAAGAAGGAAAAAGAAGTGTGGCATTGTATGTGATAGCTAGAATTTTTCTAAATTTATGGACAGAACTCTGAGCATCGAGACAATGTGTGTTACTTTTGGCCCAACCTGGGGTCTGTGTGCTCTAGAAGATAAGCTGAATTAAATGTTAATTCTACTGACAGTAGTTTTTTCAACTGGTCCTTCCTCTATGACTCCAGCCTTCCTGGGGCTGTTTGTTACAACAAAGAGAACTTGGAAATTCTGCCCTGTCCTAAGTTATGCCATATTTTCCCCAAGATATTTTCCATTGGGAACATTTCCAGACTCATTTTATAAGATTTACATTATCCTGATATCAACACCAGATAGAGACAGTGCAAGAAAACAAAACTATAGGCCAATATTCCTGATAAATATAAATGTAAAAATTCTCAATAAAATACTAGCAAACATAATTCAACAGCACATTAAAAGTTCTGTATACCATGATCATCCACCTGGGATGCAAGGATGGTTCAACATATACAAGTCAATAAATGTGATCCAATAAATGTGAAACACTAATGGAATGAATTATTAAAAGTATATGATTATCTCAATAGATGCAGAAAAAGCATTTGACAAAATTCAATCCTTTTTTGATAAAAACTCTCAAATTGACTATAGGATCATACCTCAACATAATAAAGACCAGATATGATAAGCCCACAACTAACATATTCAATGAAGAAAAGTTGAAAAGCTTTTCCTCCGAGGAACAAAATAAAGGTGTCCACTCTCATCACTCCTGTTCCATATAGTCCTGGAACTTGTAGCCAGAGAAGTTAGCCAAGAAAAATAAGTAAAAAGCACGCAGATCTGAACTTCTATATAATCCAGCAATTCTACTTCTGGGTAAGGAAATAAAAACATTAAACCCCAAATGTATATGCACCCCCATGTTCATTACAGCATTTTTTTTTTATAATAGTCAAGATATGGAAACAACCTGTGTCCTTCAATGAGTGAATAGTAAGGAAAATATGACAAATATACACAGTGGAATATTATGCAGCCATTAAAAGAAGAAAGTCTTGCCATTTGTGAAAGCATGGGCATTAGGCTAAGTGAAATAAGTCAGAGAAATACAAATACATCATACTGATGTATGATCTCACTCATATGTGGACTCTTAAAAAATTGGAAGGACTGATGCTGAAGCTGAAACTCCAATACTTTGGCCACCTCATGCGAAGAGGTGACTCATTGGAAAAGACCCTGATGCTTGGAAAGATTGGAGGCAGGAGGAGAAGGGGACGACAGAGGATGAGATGGCTGGATGGCAACACCGACTCGATGGACATGAGATTGAGTAAACTCCGGGAGTTGGTGATGGACAGGGAGGCCTGGCGTGCTGCGATTCATGGGGTCGCAAAGAGTCAGACACGACTGAGCAACTGAACTAACTAACTAAAAACACTTAACTCATAGAAATAGAGAGTAGACTGGTGGTTGCCAGGAGGGAAGGGGAAATGGGTGACCGTGATCTAAGCATACACTCTTCTAGTTACAAGGTGACCAAGTGTTCAAAATGCAATGTCCAACACAGTGATGATAGGTTACGATACTGTATTATATATTTGAAAATTGCCAAGAGATCTTAAAAGTTCTCACCATGCACACACACACACAGACGCAAAAGACAATTATGCGAGGTGATGGATAAAGTGAGGTGTTAACTAAACTTTCTGTGATAATAATTTTGCAGTTATACATACAAGTCATCACACCGTATGGCCATAAAACTGTACAATATTATATGTCAATTATATCTCAAGAAAAGGTGGGAAAACAACTACAACAAAGCATCTTCTATCAAAGGGAGAAAATTAGTCTCCTGCAGTTGCCTCCTTGAAATGTGGAGACTGGCTTTAGGAGATGAATAGTGAAATCTCGAAGGTATGTCGGGAAAAGCTCCTCTGTCGTCCATAGAAGCATAGCAAACTAGGGGTCAACAGTCACTTCAAAGCGTATTATCCCTCTATCACACATAAACACTTGATCTTTCTTCTTGAATGTGAATATTCTTATTCAATTGAGTAGACGTCCTCTGAAAAGGTGTTCTGCATTTGGCTTGTAAGAATCAGGCCATTCTAGACAAGAGGGCACCAGAGGAGTTCTTATGATTTATCACATCTATGATGCATGAATTAAAAGGCCTTGGTGAGTGAGACCATTATGGTTTATTGCTTCTGGGAGTGAATACTACAGTGTATGTGAAGAGAAGCTGGCATTAGCGTCTGAGCAATAAAAGTCCCTAAATCCTGATTTACCTGACAGACTAAACTGGCTCTGAAAGAATGCTAATTACAAAAAGAAAACTTAAATAAAGATTGAGTCCTTTTATCCCAAACATCTTAATAAAAGTCTAAATCATTTTCATATGAAACTATGAGGAAAATTATACATAACCAATTGTGTTCCATTATGGGTTGACATCTTTTGGTTTAGATTACAAAGACATTGAGAATACCCACAAAAAAAAAATGATGTGGAAGCTTTCAAAATGCTAACAATATCACTTTTGCTTCTTAGCTGGTTCAAGGGCCCTGAAATTGGATAATACGTTTTCACAAAATCATAGTCTAAAAGTTACTTACTCTAAATAAGTTATAATGGCCTTAGAGTTGCTCTCTTCCGGATGATCTATCCGGTCCTCAGATTCAGCCCCATCTCTTCAAGCAAGCCTAAATCTAAATTATGCCAAATTGCTGAGAGTCTATTCAATCTTTTTACATCTTTAGAGAATTCTACTATTTTAGTTTGAAAGCACATCAGGTGTCATAGTGCCATCACATATGGGAAGATTTTTCTTATTACTATCAACCCTCCTGCCAAAATTGAAAACCCTGTTCCCTAATTCTGGATTAGGCTTTCAAGATCCTTAAAAGTGAAGTGAAGTCACTCAGTTGTGTCCGACTCTTTGCTACCCCATGGACTGTAGCCTACCAGGATCCTCAGTACATGGGATTTTCCAGGCAAGAATACTGGAGTGGGTTGCCATTTCCTTCTCCATCAAGATCCTTAAAACAGCAGCTCAAATACCTATATTCTTGAACAGGGATTGGCAAATGTTTTCTCTAAAGCACCAGATAGTAAACAGTTTTGGCTTTGCAGGCCATAGGGTCTCTATAGCAACTATTTAGCTCTGCCATAGCGGCATGAAAGCTGTTATAGATCAGATATAAATGAGTGAACATAGCTGGATTCCAACAAAATTTTATTCACGGACACTGAAATTTGAATTTCCTATAATTTTTACAGGTCAGGAAATATTCTTCTCTTTTTTCCTCCACCATTTAAAAATGTAGAATCCATTCTTATGGACTGTACAAAAAACAGGCGGCAGGCTGCATTTAGTACACAAGCCCTAGTTTGCCAACCTCTGTTCTGGAAGATGCTGTTGGAAGGATGCTTCATCCACCTATATTATTATAGGGGAGAGAGTTAATTTTAGTTCACTTTCTTTTATCAATCATCAGCACATTTCATAAGATACTTTCTGTAACCAGGCCTGGAGGACAAAGAGGGAAAGTGAAAACCAGATATCAGTATGGCATCCCAGCTTCAGCCACAAAACCAGGATAGCTGAGATGTGTGGATAGGAATTGTTCTGGACGGCACTGCTGTAGACATACCTGGGAAGCAATGGTGTGTCCTGCTCACCTTGTCTTTATGCTGAAAGGCATTGATTTTCTTATAAGTTCTTTTTTCGAACATTTTAATCACTTCGGTTGTTCTCACTGTGTAAAGTTAAGTGTAATATTTTTCTTCCTGTCATGGTGAGAATGAATCAGTATCTGAAACTATTTGTCTATATTATCCAACTCTCACTGATTCTATATAGAGTATAGCATAATCACAATATTTGCATGAACTTGATATGAAGTACTTTTTATCAAAACATTGGTGTAATCATACAAAATTCTGTTTCCTAAATAGGTAGGTTGTAGAATTGGGGCCTACTATGTTGGCTATGTAAATTAACTTCAGATTCTAAAATTGATATAATTGGCATGCTAATGATTTAGAAATCTTAGTAGACAATAAGGGGCTTCCCAGGTGGTGCTAGTGATAAAGAATCTGCCTGCCAACGCAGAAGATGCGAGAGACGGAAGTTCGATCCCTGGCTTGGGACGATCCCCTGGAGTAGGAAGTGGCAACCAATCCAGTATTCTTGCCTGGAAAATTCTATGGGCAGAGGAGTCCTGCGGTCTACAGTCCGTGAGGCTGCAAAGAGTTGGACATGACAGAGCAACTGAGCACAGTAGATAGTAAGACACTTTAGGCATAAGAAGTTGAGTTAAACAGGACTATTCATAGGCTTTTTTGATGATGAATTTTCTATTTTATCATGCCACTATAAAAATAAAGTAAGAATATGCCTTAGTTTAAATAATTAATAATGGAAGCCCCAAGTTGCTTAATAAGGGGGAACAAAAACAGTAAGACCTTGGAGATAATCTTCTGAGTTATAATTTCCACCCTGTGTGGTTCCCTGGTTTTCTCTTTAACTCACTTATATAGCAATTGTCCAATACCTTTGGAATTATTTGCATCCACGATTCCACCACTCCACCCCATATTAGCATCCTAGCTCTTAGAAATGAGGGAATGTGTCCTGTTCATTTCATACTCCCCAGTTATGAGCAAAATGCCTACTACAGCCATGTAAATGCTTAATGCATTTTTGTAGAATGAGTGCATTGCATTATCTTGTGAATCAACTTGTTTGGATTAATTACAAAAAGACATCTCATGTTTCCCTATTCTATCTTTATAGACAGGAAATGGTGATTCTGTTTCAGTTGCCTTGGCCTGAGAGCTTCTAGGGAACAAAGGAAAAAACCTCATATATCTGAAGTTCCCTTATTAGAGCCTTACCATCAAGACGTCATAATGTAGACGTTTTAAAGATCTAAATGTGGATTGCCACAGCCTCAGATATTTTAACAGCAGATAAGAAAGATTTTCTGTGACTTCTTATGAGCCTGTGAAAGGGAAAGTGACAGTCGCTCAGTCGTGTCCGACTCTTTGCGAACTCATGGGCTGGCTATACAGTTCATGGAATTCTCCAGGCCAGAATACTGGAGTGGGTCGCTGTTCCCTTCTCCAGGGGATCTTCCCAACCCAGGGATCGAACCCAGGTCTCCTGCATTGCAGGCGGGTTCTTTACCAGCTGAGCCACAAGGGAAGTCCAAGAATATTGGAGTGGGTAACCTATTACTTCTCCAGCAGATCTTCCTGACCCAGGAATCGAACTGGAGTCTCCTGCACTGCAGGCGGATTCTTTACCAACTGAGCTATGAGGGAAGCCCTGGGTGAGGGCAAAGATGTGCATCACTGAGGTCTTGGGCAATGGTAGCATTACCCGCACAGGCTGGACATTTGCTGATGCTACAAAGTGAGCTGGGTACCAACTGGTCTGAATGGAGACTCAAGCTGCTGTAGGGGTTAAATCAGGGCGTACAAGGTTATGTCATTTGTTTCATTAATACCATATATGTGGCGCTTCTCTGTGACAAAGTACAGAAAATGTCAAAACAAACTTAGAGTGATTTTAAGAACCTTGATTTATGCTCCTTGAAAATGCTAAGCATTTTATTGTATTGCACTTACCTATCTAAAAAATGGGTAAAGTAATGACTTAAATATTCTAAGGACTGTGAAACTATTTGGAAATAAGCCCTTTAGATATCCAGTGGCTCTAACTGAACCTGTCTCTTGAAGTTAAGCATCCTAAGAAAGAAAATCGAAGCCTGAGTACTCAGCAAATCAAGCAGCTTCTGATCAGATTTTCATCAACTCACTCAGAAAGTGTCATTAATGGGAAAAAAAGGAAAATTTTTTGGGTGCCTGCCCTCCTTTACAAGGCTGTGAGATTCCTGATTCCATGGATGTGTTTTAGCCTTCACTGGAATATAAGCTGAGTCTCTGCAAAGGGGCAGTGACGCTTCAACAGGGAAAGACGCTTCGACAGGGAAAGATACAGACAACTGGATGTAGCGTGTATTTCAGACAACAGCAGACTAGATGGAATGGGGCAAGAATTGGAAGTGAGCTAAGAAGGACGGTCCGAGTCGCTGCTCAGTGTGAGCAAATCTCACCATACTGAGACTGTATTACAGCAGGGACCTCAGTTTTAGCTTTTCCCTACTCTCAGCTTTCATCTTGGGGTATTATCTCACCCTTGGTGTCAGTTGAGCTGGGTTATGGTGCTGGTTTTATTTCCACATATGGTAGGCCAACTCTGGCAGTTTTGTACAGCTGATGCTAATACTTACAATACTAATATTAGCAGACTTTTACATGGCACTCATGTGCCAACCATCAAGGTGCTCAGTATTGGGTCAATTTACACCACAGAAATGGGCACATTATTCAAACGAGGTCCCAGCCCCACTTGTTGTTAAGTATTTACCGGCACTTCACTGGTGCCAGCCTGGGCTGGTGCCGAAGGGAGATGGTGATATTTTCTCATCCTTTTATTGTACCTGCATTGACTGAGAGAGCTGTGATTGACATTCAAAAACCTGGATCTGACTCCAGAAGAATGCAGAGTATAGTATCTGCAAACAAAACAAAAAGGACACCTGATACCATAAAGGTCATTTGCATATCTGTGTCAATCTGTGAAAGGCAGGGTTCATCTTAATTTTATGAGTGCCATTACAGAAAACTTGGAAGGGGTCATCTGGAGATCAAGTGTTATTTGTCAGCCCGTATTCACATAACCATTATGAGAATGGTACATCTATACTGGTTTAAAAAGAGCCATAACAGCCAGGCTTTGATTTCAAAACAGGGGGTTTTTCTGAAGTTGACTGAAGAGAATTCCTTTTCTTTGGTTTTGCTGTCAGTGGAAAAAAGGGACCGTGACAAGTGATGGGTAGCTTTGGATGGCAGCTCTTTGTGAGCTCGGATTCATCTAATAGTGAAGATGTAAGCGAGCCATGTGTTGTACATTCACTGGCATTCCATTCTACTTTATCTTTCATTGTAATTTAAAAATTTGAGTTAAGAAATTTCATTATTGGGTCAGTTGATTGAATTCAAACTAACGCTGTCAGAAAATGTAAAATTCAACTTTTTTGCACTTAATTATTAAAGTCCTATAGGTGAAATGAATGAAAAATTGATTTCTACTTTTATTCTTAACAGATTTTCATTTTTAAAATATTTATCCAATACCTTGGGCATTATTAGAAGTGTGTCTTAGTTGGGTTAACTTTTTAATTCTCTAGAAAGAAGTCACTAGGTATATGTCCAGAGACTTTTTAGATGGTGAGTCTACTTTTTATAAACTGTTCAGATTAATATATATATATATATATATATATTTATAGAAATTTTGTAAATATCAGTTTAGTATAATTCTGTGTAAGCCTCTCATCCATGGTGAAACATTTTTTGAAGGGGGTCAACTTTTAGACTAGTAAAAAGATTTATTTTGGAAATTCTCTATTTTTAACTGAAAGAACAAAAATGGTCACAATTTCTCATAAAGCTAATTCACTTTAATACTGTTTTCTTAAATCACCTCTGCTAATAGGGTTTTCTGGTTCAGAAGATAATGCAGTTGAGAGGTGAAGGAACATTTATTGAGCATTTACTGAGTGCCAGAGGCTCTTCTAAGTACTTGATGTACTTTATCTCATTTAATCCTCCACTATCCCTAGGAGATAAGCACAAATCTGATCCTAGTTTGCAGATAAGAAGACTTGCAGTTTAAAAGGGCTAAGAAACTGACCAAGGTCAACAGATTCTAAGAGGCAGAGGCAGGGCCAACCTATATGGTCTCTTACCCAAGGCTGTGCTCCTTAACTCTCTTCCTATTTGGTCTTAAGATTTCAGACAAGACACAGCAAGGAATGATCCCGGAATTGATTCACCATATACACGTGATTCTGAAATAACTGTAGCACAGTTTGAGGAGTTCCTGGGAGAGAGCTGTTTTGTATCACTTGATAAAATGAGATGAAATTCCTAAAAAGAGCATTTTGAGTCTTGGCCATGGTGTTGAAAGGAATCTGAAATACTCAAACCATCAAGCTTTGTCTACTAATCACTGCTGCTTAGAGGGGGCTTCCCTGGTGTTGAAGTGGTAGAGAATCCACCTGGAATGTAGGAGCCGCAGGAGACTTGGGTTTGATCCCTGGGTCAGGAAGATCCCCTGAGTAGGGACCTGAGTGCGGAGATACAAGAAGCAGCGGATGTTTAGATAATTTAAACTGAGGTGGTAACGTCTCCTCTCTGGTAAAAGCATTGGAATGGAAAAGTTGACTTATGATTTTAGAGTTTAGAGAATCTGTAAACATTTCATTAAGCTCTGCAATCATGAGCTCAAGTCATTTGTCGCTGTTGGTGGTCATGGTGGCAGATTGAGGGGAACCTGGGGTCAGAGAAGAGAATGAAAGCCAAGCTGTGTGTTAGACCTTTTCAGGCCAGCCGAAGCAGAGCTGTGCTCTACTCACACCCAGGTGACTGGGTGTTTATCACACGACAACAGAAAGAAATAAGGCAGAACACTAGCTCAGACAGGGCACCACTGTGGGACGAGCGTAGAACACGTCTCCCGGGACCAGCGTTGGAAGTGCCGTGTGTTCCTCTCACATCACTGTATCTCAGTCACTCTGGCTTTGCCGCCTGCTTCTACAACTCCCAGGCAGCTTGCCTCTGCTCTCTTCTTCAGCTCACAGCTCCTGTTTGCTCATGGATTTCCACTGCCTTGGGGCTTCGGATTACTGCTGTTTTCTCCTTTCTCTCTTGAAGTTCACTCATTTCTTCTCTAGCTCAGAAGTCACTCAACTTTTTCTCTAAATGGCCAGATAGTATATATTTTAAGCTTTGTAGGCAACATAGTCTCTGCTATTTAGTTCTGCTACTGGAGCACAAAAGCAACCAGTGAAGTGAAAGTCACTCAGTCGTGTCCAACTCTTTGTGACCCCATGGACTGTACAGTCCATGGAATTCTCCAGGCCAGAATACTGGAGTGGGTAGCCTTTCCTTTCTCTAGGGGATCTTCCCAACCCAGGGGTAGAACCCAGGTCTCCTGCAATGCAGCTGGATTCTTTACCAACTGAGCCACCAGGGAAGTCTAAACATAGACAATGTATAAATGGATGGGTGTGCCAATAAAACTTTATTAATGAAAATGGAAATGTGAGTTTCATGTAAGTTTCTCATGTCACAAAGTATTTTCCTACTTTTTTCCAACCATTTAAAAATGTAAAAAGATATTTTTTGTTTTTGGGCCATGTGAAAGTAGATGGTGTGACTGCATAGGGCCTGAAGGCTGTCTGTCCATCCTTGATCTGGATCCTTCTCTTAATTCAAATTCATATGAAAGTTATTCATACTTTCCAATGGGGAGGAATGTATTGGTCTAGCTAGTTGTTATGTTTAGGGTCTTGGGCTCTGACACTGAATGGCTTGAGTTTACATTCCAGATTCCAGCACTTATAAGTGGCATAAACTGAAGCAAGTATATGTTGCATGAATCTATAGACCCTTACATAGGACCTTCCTGGTGGCTGAGCTGGTAAAGAATTTGCCTGCAATGCAGGAGATCTATGTTCAATCCCTTGCTTGGGAAGATCCCCTGGATAAGGAAATGACTACCCACTCCAGGATTCTGGCCTGGAGAATTCCATGGACTCTATAGCCCATGGGGTTGCAAAGAGCTGGATAGGACTGAGCAACTTTCACTTTCATAGACCCTTAGTTTTATCACCTGTGGGTGGGGTTAGATGAAAACCATGTGACAAAGCATAGTGACCTAGATATAAGGAATTCCAGGTTTTTGCTCACTCAGAAGGGGTATGTGGGCAGGGCTAGCTGTCAAATCACCATGTTCTGGTCTGTAATCATGACTAATATTCATTGATCATCTACTATAACAAGGAAGAAAGAAAAAACAAGTGAGAGGATGGAGCCTAGGGAGGATTAGAGGCAAGGACAATGAGAGAAACAAGTTGTTTCAGGAAGAGAAGTGACAGGGACAAAGCTGCTCTCAGGGCTTGTTAGATTTCAAATCTTTTCATTGTAAAGTAAACCAGAGACACAGAAAATTAAATCAAATGTGTGGCTCAGTAAGTTATTATAAGGCAACCACCACCCAGGTCAGGAAAGAGAACACTGCCTAACAGAAGCCGTTTCCACTGACCCATCACAGGCATAACCCCCTCCCTCTGGTCTTAACAATTATCCTGACTTTTAGAGTAATCTCTTCTTTGAGTTTTTCTTCTGATAGTCTCATCCCCCTAATGTGCATTCCTAAAAATGGCAGCTTAGTTTTGCCCATTAAAAAAAAATTAATTTGTTTTTAAAGTCCCTTTTAATTTGTAGGTTTTTCCCAGATCCCTTTCATTTCTTTCCATTTTACTGAAGAGCTTGGGTGGTTTCACCTGGACTGTAGCTTTTCCGATCCTCTGTATCCTGCAAACGTGATGCTCTCAGTGCAGATCAATATGTTCCTCTGTTTTTTGAATTTCCTACAAAGTGACAGCTGAATCCAAAGACTGGATCCAATCCAGGTTTGATCCTTTTGGAGACATGCAAGTTGTCTTTATACAACCTAGTGCTCCTCCGAGTTTAGTCATCATTTCCACAATGCTTTTTGGCATTGGCAGGACTATTTGAAGCACACAGCATCTCGTTCTCTCACTTTCTGTGATCTTACCAGCCATTGATACAAAATGCCCACATTTACTCATTTACGAAGAAAACAGTGATGCTTTAATTCTATTGTTTCCTTTTTACATATTAGGTGAAATACTTACGTGGATATGGCAACCGACTCCAGTATTTCTGGAGAATCCCCATAGACAGGGGAGCCTGGTGGGCTACAGTCCATGGGGTCACAAAGAGTGAGACATGACTGAGCGACTAAGCATAGTGTCTCATTCTGTCTCTTACCAGCCACTGATACAAAATGCCCACGTCTGCTCCTTTATGAAGGCTGCAAACACAGTGATGCTCTAATTCTAGTGTTTCCTTTTTCCATATTAGGTGAAATACTTATATAAATAGACATCTCCTTCATCTGCTAGTTGGCTCCTCAGTGGGTTCTTTATTTTCCACTCATGGAGATAATGAATTGATTCCTTATCTTGTGATGGTCATCAATGCTTATTTAAAAAACAATATCATTACAAACTCATGAACTTAAACAAATTGTCTGGGTTTGCAGACAATTGCAATGGTTTGCAAACAACCATTGGTTTGCAGACAACCTATTGCAATGATTATCATTATGGAGTTGGATTTGTCTAGTCTTTGGCTGGTAGAGCCTCTTTGCTGGCTACTGAATCATTTTGACATGACGTGACTTTAGTTTTTGATAGCTTCTTTGCCACATTCTATTATAATATCAGATGTTCCAGATTCCTCTTGCATATTTTTTGCCCTAGAAATAGAATTAGCCATTTCTCCCAGAAATTCTTGTTTCTTTTAGTGAGAAAAAAGGTTGGTCATTGTTTCTAGTCCTTTTAAATGCACAAAGCTCAGAAATATATATATACATTTAAAGATAAACTATTTCATGAATTCCTGTTTATATTCTAATTCAAGCTTGAGATTATAAAAGCTTTTACTTAATTTCTCTGTTTCATCACTATCTCTTCCTGCCTTCCATAGTTCCATCTCTATTATACCTTATCCCCCCCTACTTTTTAAAACACTGAATTTTAATTCTTAAGGAACAAAAATGATAAAATAAGAAAATCCCATAATGACACATCTTTTTTTTAATCTCATATCACACACACAACAGTCTCATAATAAAAGTACAAATATTACTACCAATATGATAGCTGAAAACTTTCAAAAAAAGCTTTTTATATATGTTCTCCCCCCCTCCTCTCATTTTTTAAATAGTTATAACTACATTGTCAGAGCTGATAACCATTATATAACGTACTCTCTGCCATTTAACCCTCATTTCCTCTTACTTTTACAGGTAAATATAATTTATTAAACCAGTCCTTATTTATTATTATGGGTCCTTACTGTATTAAACCAGTCCTTAATTTATTATTACCAGTCCTTACCTTAATGTCTTTCTAGGCATAAATTCAGTCTCTACTAGGAAGGGTTCATGGGAACAATATTCTTAATGTTGATAACAGTTTACCTGTTCCCCCTTTTCTTGAAAGTCAGTTTTGTTAGATAGCAAATCCTGGGCTAACATTTTCTATATGTTTGCTACTCTACTTTCTTTTGGCATAAAGCATGGCTGTTGAAAAGTCTGATGATAATCGAACTTCCTTTTTCTTAGAGGTCATGAATTTTTTTCTTACGATGCTCCCCAACTTATCCTTTACATTTAGAGTCCAGTAATTTTTACTAGTCTTGATGCTGGTTGCTCTGGATTCTCAAGAATGCAGTGCACACTTTCAATTTGTAGCTCTAAATCCTTAGTTCAGGGGACTCAGAATTTTGAGCTATTGTTCTTAGTATTTATTCTGTTCTCTTATTTGGGTTCTCATCAGCAGCGACTCCTATTCATCATTGGTTTGATTTCCTTTTCTTTCCTTCAATATTGATCATTTTCTCTCGAATCCCTTTTGCCTATTTCTTCATTTCTTTTGGATGTTTAAAAATTTCTCCTTTTTGCTTTCTATTTCACTTGAGACATTACCTACTGTGTCTGTAAGCGCTGGTATTCCTTCTGGTTTAGTCTTCATTGCTAAAGTGATTTTTAGTTTAAATAAAGTGATTTTTAATTTATTATTCTTTCCTGAAGTCTGTCACTTTGTCTCTGAGATTTTCTAATCTCTTTTATGTTGCACTTTCAGGTATTGTATCATTTTCTGAATATTTTCTTGATGTCTCTTAGCTTGTTTTAGAATCGCAGGCTGGTGGTTCGGTCTTTTCTGAGGACATGTCTTTCTGGTGTGCTTCCATTGTCTGTTGGGATGTTATTCTTCTGCTCGGTTTCTTCTTTTTCTCATCATAACATTGTCTGGATTTGACCTCAATACTTTTCTGTTGTTCCTTTCTATATGAAATTAGTTTCCTTGAACTTTAAGAATGAGGCTGGATTCTGGGTAGCCTTTCTAATTTCACAGGGCTCCCTCTTCTGTTGCTTTTCGTGAAAGTGCAGTGACTTGCTTTCCTGGATCTCCTGGCTGTCTTCCCCTCTTTTGCTGACTCTGGATTTCCCCTTGACTTTGTCGCTGTTGTCCCCATCATCCTGCTCATGGTTGCTTCCACCCCCGGCTGTTTCCACTTTGCAGGGACCCCAGGCCATATCATGGCATCTGTGAGTCCTAGGCTCTTGAGGGTCCCTTCCTCCATTCAAAATGTTAAAAATTATACTTTATGACTGCGTTGATATTAAAATGAATATGTTAAGACATTTTCCTTGACCTAAGAGTGCATTTTTCCTTCTGATTGCAGAAGAAATGTAAGCATTCCATGGGTCCCCCAAAGACCAGCGGGCCCCAGGCACTGTGGCTAGTATGCCCAGGGATAGCTTCACGCTGGAGGGGTCCTGTCCTGGAAGAGTGTTCCCAGGGTCATTTGTGAGCATCTTAGTGGCTCCACTGCTCCAATCCCTTTCAGACACTGTGGGCTTCTCACACTCCCCGGGTACCCTCCTCCTACACATACATGGATACTGTGCGACTCTTTGACTGCCGGTGGCTCATCTCTACCTGCTTGTGTTTTGGTGTGCATGTCATCCAGCTTTGTCGTAAATACTGTCCAGGGAGTTTCGGTCTTGCTCTCTATGAGTTCCGTCTGTTTTTATGTGTGGATTTAGAGACAGAAAAACTGTGCTGCTGTGGCTGCCATCTTTCTTTCTCTGGGCTTTTAATACACTTCCATACTCCATAATTGAGGAGGGCCTCCTCACTTGCCAGAAAAATCCAAGGTGAGATGCTATTGCTTCCCAACATACTCTTCTTCCTAAAATTCTAACAGTAGAGGATTGATTTGGAGATGACCAGCAATGTTTAAGCTACAGGTTATCTCTGAAATGGTTACAGGATAGTAAGTAGCTATTCATACATCGGAATGAATGGTTTTCAGAGAACTTGGCTTACCATTGAGTGACATTAAGAGATGAGGGAGAGGTGGAGATAGGTGATTTTGAAGCTGGGACATCTGAAGGAGATCGAGTTTCCAAGTATACAGCGGACAAGGCGGGACTCTTAGGAAGGCTTGAATGAACCAGACATCATAAATTTTGAATTTGACCAAACTTCAGAGTGTCCTACATACTTGAAAAGCCTTTGTGTCAACCAAAGGGTTTCCACTTTAACCTTGAGTTGTAGTGAACTGTATTTTGTACTGAATGAAGATTGCATTTCCACCCCTGGGAGTTGGAAGGGTGGTTGCCTAAAACACTTAGTGGGCAGATAAAGTCTCATGATGTGCAGATGCCAGCTGATTCTTGACATTCTTGTGTAGCCTCAAAAATGCAGTCAACTATTTCACTCTAACCACTGCCAGACCAAACGAGAGATGCAGAACTGGAAACGTCCTATGACCTGTCTTTTGAAGAACAAAATCAGGTCTCAACAAGTTATTCCAGGCATAACGGTGCTTTGGTTATTTATGTTTGTCTCTAGGTTTCCAGTCCATCCTGATGCAGTCTGCTTCACACAGCTAGAGCTGGGAGACTGCAAACTACATCTCCCACACTCCCTTGCATGTGGCATCTTGTAACATTCTGCAACTGGAAGGCAGGAGGAAGGGAAATAAAAGCTTAATTTTTGTTCTGAGATTCTGTTGGCAGTACTCCAATAGAAGAAGAGAGTTAAGTGCCAGCCTACACTGGAAGCTAGCACTGTCAGCACCAGCCATGCCATGCCCCTCAGGTACCATCACCAGACATCATGCCCTGTCTGATGATGCCCCCAGACATCATCAAAGCACCATGCACTGTTGACCTCAGAGGCTTCAGTACCAACTACACAGGGACCCTCCTTCCAGCTCCCAGGCTGAAGAAATCTCAGCTCTACTCCCCTGAGGTAGGGCTGCAAGCTCCTTTCTACAATTACTGTTATAACACCTGGGTGATCCCAGCCCTAGGGGCTGGGGGTGTTTCTAGCGATTACTGATACTCAGGTTATGTCAGCATCCCTTTACTTCTTTACTCTTTCATCCTTCCAAGTAATGCCTGGTATGAAGTTTGTTCCATTCTATATACCTAGTATAATTTTTGTTTTTTTGACTCGTTATTTGAACTTGTTTTGCAAGTTCTACTTATTTTTCACCTGCTTTTCTCAAATTGGTCTGCTCCACATTTTTTTAAGTGAATGTATGCTGGTATGTTGGCTTTAAGGGAGGGCGCATGCCTTTCCTTTTTTTTTTTTTTTCAGTGGGAATTATGGTTTTCATTTTCACATATACTGGAACTTGGTTAACTGATATGTACTTAACAAAAGTATTTAAATACCTATATCTGAATACTAAATGTATTATTATAAGGGGAAATTATTAATTCCTCTTGTAATAACTCAATATTGTTAAACCATCTAATGTACTCAAACCATTATGCTAGGAAAATTATATTTAGGGTAACAATGATATTTTAGAAGTAGGACAAAGAGATTGGAAGATACAGCCTAAGAAGGCAGATTGAGTAAACTGTTATTATTTCTCTAAGGAGGCCAGAAAAGAATGTTTAATACTAAAATTATGACTGATTTTATGGGAGATAATGAATAGATATTCTATGACCAACCTAGACAGCGTATTAAAAAGCAGAGCCATTACTTTGCCAACAAAGGTCTGTCTAGTCAAGGCTATGGTTTTTCCAGTAGTCAGGTATGGATGTGAGAGTTGGACTATAAAGAAAGCTGAGCGTCAAAGAATTGATGCTTTTGAACTGTGGTGTTGGAGAAGACTCTTGAGAGTCCCCTGGACTGAAAGGAGATCCAACCAGTCCATCCTAAAGGAGATCAGTCCTGGGTGTTCATTGGAAGGACTGATGTTGAAGCTGAAACTCCAATACTTTGGCCACCTGATGTGAAGAGCTGACTCATTTGAAAAGACCCTGATGCTGGGAAAGATTGAGGGCAGGAGGAGAAGGGGACGACAGAGGATGAGATGGTTGGATGGCATCACCAACTCGATGGACATGGGTTTGGGTGGAATCCGGGAGTTTGTGATGGACAGGGAGGCCTGGTGTTCTGTGGTTGATGGGGTCGCAAAGAGTTGGAGATGACTGAGCAACTGAACTGAACTGAATACCCATTTTGGGATGACATGTGACTATGTTTCTGCCACTGAATGCAGAATAGAGGCTGGATAACAATAGATTCTTTGCAGGGAAGGTTGTTAGTAAAATCAGTTAATAAGAAATAATGGGAATCTTATTCTTTGCATATGTACAAACACACTAGATATACACATACACACATAAATATAGATATACTGAAAAATGTACATATATATATTTCTTGTCTTCCTAGGATGAATTATTGGAGTCCTGCCAAGGGCATGGTATGACCTACTAACCCCAATACATTTTTTTTTTGGCTTTTAGAACTCTACTTCCAAGAATTTATGATCTTCTTAGCTTTACTCACTCCTAGCTCTTGTTTTCTTGTTGAAAAGCATACCCAGGGATCTTTATTCAGTTGGAGGGGCTGCTAATTGATTTAAAAAAATGCATTTTGTCCCTGGTCATTAATTGACTGATGGAACAGCTGTTGGTCTGACAAAAACCAGGCTGAAAAGCAGTTCCCACCATGGGGTGGTCTGTTGCTAAACATTATTGCTTTTGCTTGTCCTTCGCAAAGGTACACCCTACATATTCCCAGATATCGAGGGAATGTTTTACTTAAAAGGTATTTCTTCGTTGTCTTTAAAATAATGTCACCTCGAGCAATCAAGAGGTATAGCTCAGTTAACCTTAGATGTTATATAGAGAACTTAGAATTTGCTATCACTGAGTGGTTCTGAGTTTAAAAGCACAAGGCTGATCATCAAAGAAATAATTCTCCAGATACTTAAAGTCTTAAAGTCTAATGAGATTTCAGTTGGTTAATAATGAAAATGATTTTTTGCTTTGTTTTGTTTTTGGAGCACAGAACCAGTTGGACTGAGTCAATATTGCCTTTATGAATATGATAGTGTATTAAAAGTATTAAACTATGCTATGAAATAATAAACCATATCTTTTCCTCAAAGATATTTATAGCTAATACTATATAGTGTAATTTATATTTAGTAGCATTGGCTAAAAACTCTTAGCAATTAGTATAGCACTAGATAAATAGGTAAGTGTAATACTGATTTTTGAAAGTAAAACCTCATATAAAAGTAACATGAAATTGAAGGGCTCAGTTACAAATTAAGCAAATATGTGTATTTGGGATATCATGGGAATGAACTAAAACCAGGATCTTAGCACCCCAAAGTAAACAAATCATTATATTTATTTTTTAGTAGCCATGCGGGTAACAAGCAGAGAAATTTTTGTCTTCTGCAGTAGGAGAGAGAGTCTGCTAGTTTTTAAAAGTCAATAAAGCCTCACCAGGCATTAGTCTCTTGCAAATTATTGTGACTAGTGGGGAGTGTAGGTCAATGTTAGTGTCTTAGTTGATTGTTGGTTGATTTTCAGTTCCTTTTGACTTCCTGTGGTTGCTGCTGTAGAGATCCATGTTGGGGTGACCCAGACTAATCTATTTTCCTCTTTCCATTTTTCTGTTACCCATGTAAGCTGTGACTGCAGTGGGAGTCAGCAGACCTGATTTCTGGTCATGACTCATGAATGTACTCCATAGTTATGTGATATGACCTTGACAAAGATCTCTGTGCCTAACCTTTCCTGTTTGCAAAAAAGTTCTTTTCCTCTCACTCTTTTTATGCTAAAGCTTAGTAGCTGTAGTTTTTTTTGCAAGGCATGTTGTTCAAATGCGTTCTCACAGAGAAGCCCAATGTATTACTGTAATAAACACATGGAAGTGGACTTTTTGGTTAAAGGGATGGGATGGTCTGTGTCCCTTTATCAGCCATCCTGCCTATTGTGAGCACTTAGGGTACTTGAAGAAACCCTTGGGTGACAAGGGATACCCTTTGAAGACCATAAAGTCAAATGACCTATATGATGCTACTTTCCAATTATAAGATAGTTTTAACCTCCAGTTCTTTTACAATCCAGAAAACCCTATGATTCTTTTCATATTTATAGCAAAAATAATTTGTAAATATAAGGCTTAAATTATTCAATATCAACTCACTATGAAAACATTTGCTATAAGTTTTATCTGGATTCACTGGTGTAAAATTATGTTCAGAAATATATATGTACATCTATGTCTTCAGGTATGTTTCTATAACTACAGAGGGATGGAAAGGTGATAATACGATCATGTGAAACAGTTCAGAATCTGATAATACAATTCAATTCGGTTCCATTGAATGTTTATGGAGCACCTACTGTGTGAAGGTCACGGTGCCAAACTGTCTCTAAGTCTCCCAAGAGTTCCAAACATGAATGACAAACTCTCCCCTCAATTTATTCTTGAAGTCTTCCCTGTCAGAGATTGTAACTTTTTAATACATTTGGAGTGTAAGAAATGTGACCTACCTAAGGAAAAATTGGTTTGAAGCACAAAGAATAAATAAATCAATAAACAAATGCCACCAAATAGGTCAGACATCTTGCAGCTGTATATGGGCAGGGTGGACCACGGGTCATGCAGAACTGTCCCTGGATGGAGAGCTATTTGGTCCTTCTTGTTTATTAATGTCTATCCGTCTATACTAATGGATTTAGCATGAAAGGAAGTGAGGTGGGGGTCGGGAAGTGGAAGTCCCTAGGTCTCAGACTTCCACCCTTCATTAATATTAATGCTGTCTTCAACCAGCGCATGTTGGCACGACGCAGCCTGAAAGCTTAATACAAGAGAAACCGTTTGGATGGTTCCTTATCATATATTCACTGACATCATGCACCAAATGATCTCATATTATGTCATGTGCCTTCACTTTTATCCAAAGAAGAGGAATTTCCTTTCAGAGTTATTCGATCATGATTTCATGTGTTTCCCTCAAAAGTGTACTTTTTAATTTTTTTGGTGATGAAAAGTAAAATTAATTATTTTTCCCAGCTATACTGAAATATAATTGAATATTAACATTGTGTAAGTTTAAGGTGTACATGTTGATTTGACTTACTCAATACTGAAAAATGATTACCACCATATTGGTAGTTAACACCTGCCTTATGTCACATATTTCCATTTCCTTTTTGTGATAAGAGCATTTAAGACCTACTCTCATAGCAATTTGCAAATAAATAATATAGTATTAAAAGTATATGCTTTTAACTTTTAAGCATCTTTTCACATCTATGGACCTGCAATAACCCTAAATGAAAACAACTTAGCTTGTAGAAATGAACTTATTGTGTAAATCTGCATAAAATAAGCATTTCTTTTAATTAGTCCATTATAATTTGTATTCTCTGAGTTCAATCATGGGAACCATAAACCCATCAGCACTAGGCAGCCCATGGACTTGAAGAAATATTCTGTTATGAATTTCTTTGTGAAACACAAGTTAAAGAAAAAAAAAATGTGTTGTATTTCTTCTTTGTAGTGAATACACTTTGGGAGAACTCAAAATAGTCACTGATGGTGTTAGAATAATCTTAGAAATAAGAAATTGAGGCCCGCAGAGGTTATATGACTTGTTAAAAAATACTCAGTGAGTAACTGGCAACAATGGTACCTTCTAAGTCCTCTGCCTCACAGTGTAGGATTGTTTATATTGTTTCAATTCCCCAGAGCCATAATCTGTGATTTAGAGACCCATTTTTTATCTTGGAGCGTGCTCAACCCCAAAACAAAACAAAAGAGGATAGAGGTTTTCACAACCATAACCTAATTTCACTGCAGTTTACTGCTGCATCTTACCCTTAATCTTCCATTCAATCTTTCTCACTCGAAAGCAAACTCCAACATAGTTGATGCCAAAAATAAAGCAAAAAAATGAAGAGAAAACACTTTCCTATAAAAAGCCCACAAAATGAATTTGAAAGAAAACTGACATGTCTGTTTCAGAGCTCTCTCCTTCTCTCTTCCTCAGCCATAGTTCGCTTCCCTGTTTGTCATGCAATATTCAGGGCCTGTGCACCACGGCAGGTAGAGAGATGCGGCAAGAGGTGGACAGACACGTGGAAGGTAGACAAGTTTTCCTTCTTTTTTTTGTAGTAGGAGATTTTTAGAATTTGCAAATGCTAATCCTTGCTCAGAGGTGTCTTCACTAGCTTCTTGCAGGGCTGAGGCTTTGAGGATGGAGTGTTAATTTCTGCCATACCTGGGAGATGGCCCACCTGGGTGTGTTACAATTTGGAAGAAACTCCAGAATAGGCTTTGCTGAGAGGCCCAAGCCAGAGTGAGGCCAGGAACTGGCAGGCAAAAGCTTGAAGTCCCATTTGTATGGTCTAATATTTTTATCTAATTTTTTCTGAAAAATAAAAAAGTCCCACAACAACCCGAACATTAATGCCAACCCATTACAAAGGAAGAGCACTTATTGCTACTCTACTTATGCTATTAAAATTTACAAGCTACGCCTGAGATTACACATTTAAACTTCTAGCAATCCTCAAAGTTAAAGAGAAAAGTTTGCTAAAAGTGACAGGTTGGCAGATGATTTTCAAGATTCCTATTTCTTTTTACATTTAGGGGCTATAAGCGAGCAAAGCCTTACAAGAGAAATGGTTTTTAATACTGAGTAGAAAAACGCAATATATACATACAAAATAGATGCTTCATTTGAGTTAGTATTTACATGTTTAGTGAGTCCAAATAATATATGATTTTCATTATTTTAGTAAAATTAAAGAATGGGCACTCAGCGATCTTTAAATTTTCATACTGCTCACGCTCGTTTAGGCATGCCAGATCACTTTGGTATAATAAATTCCGACATGAGCATTGCACGGATACTGAAAGACACTGTAATATTTTTCTCTTAAATGTGAATTGAAGAACAAATATTAATAGATATCTCCATTTTTATGTTAGTCATTATTAGAATTTACTAACGAGAAATCTGACATGCTGTTTCCTATGGCTTTAATATGTTTTATACTATGTAATGTTTTGCTGTGTTCTGGGTGTTAATTGCATAATGTGAAAAACAATTCTTGACAATTCTGTGAGATTTATGGTCCTGCCACTGGTGATGAGGTGTGGGAGAACTTTGGCTTCTGTGGACTTGTAGGGGAGAGAATGTGTGGAAAGCTGACGAAGCCCAATTAGAGACAGGCACTGAGAAAAATTTTAAAAAATCTATCCTGCTGAGAGGCAGGCATTTTTTCTGGATGACAAATGTCTGGAGTTCTCAGTTTTACAAAAAAAAAAAGTGCTCACCCCTGGCCTCTCCGCCTTTTGTCATGTAGGTAACCTAAGCTGTGAAAAAAAGAGACCATCTGGAACGAATGCTGTGATTTCCCAGAGACGACATTATTCTCTGCCCCTTCCTCTTCCTCTCTATTTATGGATGGCAAACTGTTCAGATGACAGATTTGGGAAAACTGTCTCAGGAGATAAATCCTCAGGCAGTTCCAGTGTGTTGGTGATTTGGAGGTTTCTGTGCGTTTTGTTACATGGCTAAGGAGGCAGATAGGCTTTTTGGTGAATTGCTGAGACTCAAGAAGGCTCTAACCTTCCACTCAGTTTTAATTGAGGAATTGATGGAATTCTGCCACCTCAAAAGGTAAGTTAGACGTAAAATGCCTTGTGATTTATATGTGAACAGTTTTTTCATTGTGTATTGACATGAATCTTATGAGCACTACACTTCTTAGCTATTATAGTCAACTGAAGAAATTCTTCACCAGTTTCCTTTGTAAGGAAGAAAATAAGTGCATTCTTCATAATTGTCATGATATTATGTACTTATACTTTATCATGATATCCCATCACTAGAGTTGACCCCTTACATGGCATCCTGTTCTTTGTCTTAGGTGAAAGAACAAGGTGTTAGTATGGAGAAACAGAGAAAAAGTGCAGATTACATTTATCCTAGAAGAGATACACTGTTTCAGCCAGCTAACGGGAGTGGTAAAACCATCTTGAGAAAGAAATCTGCGAGGGAATGCTACTAATTTTAAAAGGCATCTTCTTGACAAGAACCAAATGAACACTATCTCTAAAAATCTGATCTGATGGCAAAACAGATTTGTTAGTGTGATTATTAAAACAATTGTCACCTTCTGGTGTAAAGTGATGTCAACAGGAAACAATCAAGGGGAGTCTCTTGCTTGGGTACAGTCAAGCACTCAAAGCTACCGTGAAATAGGATTGGACGGGACCTTTCATTTCATATGAGAATTAATTCTCTAAATGCAGTGGAGAGGAGGCAGCTTATTTTTTTTCCCCCAGCAAGCAGCTAGAAACAAGTCTGCAGGAGGCCATATTTCTTCTCATTTATTTCTTAGTGTGTGCATGTCTATGTTACCAAGTGTTCCAGAAATTAATTTATTCTTTACATGTAGTTCCATCAGAATGAAAAAAAAAATGGCAGAATTTCCCCAAAGGTTTTATGACTTTAGAAATCATTTTAGTTCTACATCTAAGTTGTATATGAAGGAGTGAATTAAAAGGCTCCATTTCTTTCACTGCACACAAGTTTTCCAGTTGCTTTGGCATTTTCTTTATGAGATTGCAGATCCATCTGGGCTTACCCCAGAAAGAGTTATCCGCGTGTAATTTGTGGCAGACCTCAGTTCTGAAGCCTTTCTACTCTTCTCAACACAGTTAAGTTGATAACCATACAAGAAAGAAATGTCACATACATTCAAGTATCAAGTACCTGGCGGTATGAGTTAGAAGGATTTTGAAAGTAATTCTATAGCATGGTATCTTGGATTTAACAACTCACTGACCTTAAGTGAATTCAAAACAGAGATACAAATACTAATTGTGCGACTGTATATGTAAAATTTATCTTTTGCATCTCATGAAATTGTCCTTTGTGTAAAATCTATTGACATTGTCTTTAATTTTTAAAATTCTGTACGTTTACCACTTGAGCTTCTACAGTTGATAAAGCAAATATGAGTTTAAAAAAAATCAAAGATGAGGTAATTGTTTCTTCTCCATCAGATTATCTTTCCCATGTATAAAATTCTTGTTTGATTTCTCAATTATTCAAAATGTCAGAATGATAGATACAAGAGACTAACCAACTAACCAGGGAAATCTCTGCCTAATAATATACAAGATAAAGATTCAGAATGATGTTTCATGATGGATTAACCTTTCCCCTGTTCTGTCTCATTAGGGTCCTCCCAATTTGACCCAATCCAAACCTATTACTTAATATATATCTAACAGTAAAATTGCATAAATGTTCACTAGCACAATAGAAGCTAAATGAGCAGTTTCAGATAATTTAATTAAGTTGTAGGTCTTCTCATATAATTCCGTAAGTATGTGAACTTTTAACTTGTGTTAACTCAATTTCCTTATGCTTTCATTTACCATTTGTTGGGGACATTACAGTGATTAGCCAAAGTCCTTCCAGCTCCTAATGTTCTCCATAAATTTTGATTTAAATTGACTGTCACTTTCTCACTATAATAAAGTAGATATTTGACATCTCCAAAAAGAGAGCTGGTCTAGCATATTACATTGTCAAGAAGTGGAACTCTTCTTTTCTTTTTTCCCTCTATCACATAAAATCCACATAAGATACACCTTTAAAAAGGCTATTAAGGTTACACAGAATGAAGTGGGTTGAGTATTGAATATTCACAGACATGTTTATGCTGTAGAATTTCTTGTAAAGGTTGGCTACTGTGTGCCCTTGGTATTGAAAATAATGTATGATGTCATGTTCCCATCTAAACGCTGTGTATTTGGTGGCTCTTAATGTGTAGTTCCCAGGTGGTGTTAGAGGTAAAGAACCCGCCTGCCAGTGCAGGAGACTTAAGAGAAGTAGGTTCCATCCCTGGGTTGGGAAGAGCCCCTGGAGGAGGGCATGGCAAACCACTCTGGTGTTCTTGCCTAGAGAACGCCATAGACAAGAAGAGCCTGGTGGTCCATGGGGTCACACAGAATCAGACACCTCTGAAGCGACTTAATGTAATGTGTAGTTAATGAGTTTGTCAGTATTTGGGAGCCCACAGTAGGAATATAGGCAAGTAACTGCTGTTATACTTCAAAGAGGTCAAAGATAAGACTCAGCCAAACAGGCTAAACCCAGATGCATCTCCTATGTGTCTGTGTGTGCTAAGCCATTTCAGTCATGACCAACTCTTTGTGACCCCATGGACTGTAGCCCACCAGGCTCCTCTGTCCAAGGGATTCTCCAGGCAAGAATACCGGAGTGGGTTGCCAGTTCTTCCTCCAGGGTTCCCCACCAGGGATTGAACCCGCAGCTCTTAGGACTTCTGCATTGGCAGGTGAGCTCTTTACCACTAGCACCATCTGGGAAGACTGATGCATCTCCTATACTTTCTCAACTAAAGGGGGTAAGTTGTCTAATTGTTTTTCAATGAATACATTTGTTTTTGAACACAGTTCCCCAAAACGTGAAATTGTCTCTCCAGGAATACATAGTTACCCCCAAATTCTCTTTAGTGCTGATAAAATGGCACTCTCAAAAATGTTCTGTTACTGCCAATCACTGTCCTTGAAAAAGTCTAGACAGTCTAGAAATAGAGGCCTCGGTTTAGTGTCTGGAGTGACCTTAAAAACCCTGGAATGGTATCAAGTCTGTTCCTCAGGTTCAGTGCTGGGATTTCTGCACTTGATAGACTAGGAATCCGCAGGCAGCCAGAGCTGCTTAAAAATATCACGGAGGCTGCAAGATAATTGCATGCAAGGGGCAAGGAATGTCAGGCCCTGTGGCTCACAGCTTCACAGAAACCACTGTACTTACAATCTGTTTGGCATCAGTCACTGGAAATAACTCTCTTTGAAGCACTTTTTGTCCACAAAATGTAGTGCTCCACTGTTGAACCTTCCTGGCACCTATTCAAGACTGGTATAAGGTTGAGTACAGCAACAGTTAAGGTTAGCTAATGTATATTGGGAGCTTACTATATGCTAAACAATTCATAGATATGTTTTTCATCTATTTGTATGACTCTAAAGTTAGCAACTATCAGATCCCCATTTTATAAAGTGGACTCCAAGGCACAGTGCAATTCAGTAAATGTCCAAAGGTGGCAAGCAAGGCTGCTCAGTTTTTGGAGTTAATGTTCTCAACCAGTACACTCAACTGGCCTTGTCACACCTGACACGCTGAAACGGCCTGTCTCCCCACTGGGTGGCGTAATAGTGAGATGCCCGCGCACTCTGATGAATACTGACTGCTGGACGTTAAGAACGTGTAAATCTATGGCTGATTCATATCAATGTATGACAAAAAAAAAAAAAAGACCTCAAGATGCAACACAAGTAGTGGGCAATTGTTAACAATTTAGATGATAAAAATAATCCAAAGGAATAAAATGAAAACTGTTACTAATTTACATACAGAAGTGTGTTTCTGTTAATCCTCAACTCGTAATTTATCTCTCCTTGCCCTGCTTTCCCCTTTGGTAACTGTACGTTTGTTTGCTATACCTGTGAGTCTATTTCTGTTTTGTAGATAAGGTCATTGTATCATTTTTTATTAGATTCCACATATAAGTGATATCATATGATATTTGTCTTTGTCTGACTTACTTCACTTAATATGAAATAGGTAAACAGCAAAAATCTACTGTATAGCACAGGAAATTTAATATCTTGCAATCACCTATGATGGGAAAGAATCTGAAAAAAATATATATATCTATATACAGGTGGGTAACTGAACAATTTTGCTTTATACTTGAAACTAACACAACGTGATAAAAAAGGAATAACAGTAAAAAATTGCTACTAATTTCACTACCTAGTGATGACTACTTTTAAGATGTTCTTTATAGTCATTTTTCTATACCTGTTTGAAGAATAAGAATTCATTCACTTCTATTGAGCATGTTCTTTTACAACAAATATTTGATCTAACAATTTGTCATAAACATCTTCCAGAGTCTTGCAATGCATTTCTATAACATCTCTTTGAATTGGCACATACTTGAATATTTTGAGAGAAATTCTGTGAGAAGTCAAGGTACAACATTTCACAGTACCCAGGCCTCTATCTGAATTTCACATCTTATCTTGGGTGGATGATTGCCACAGATTTATTTCTAGAGGGTTTTAAAGTGGGGGTTATGCCAAGGTGAGAGGTCATCAGGTTATATATAATATCAAGAACATGGGTAGCGCATGCACACATAGAGACTCACTCTTTATGCTGCCTTTTTCTCTTCAGTATCTTTGCATGGTAAAGACAAGCAAATATACATACAACAGTTTTGTAAATAGGTGCCCCCAGGTAAAGGGGTAAAATAATTGGCTAACAATGAGGTTAGTGTGAAGCCTTAGGAGCAAGGGGTAAAGGATTCTTGACCTTTAGTGGAGAGCCTTGGTCACCCCAGTTTCCTTTGCTTGCTTCCCTGACTTGCCCGAGGGTAAAATGTGAAGTGACATCTTTACCTAGGTCTCCCTGGTCAGATGCAATCAGATTGACTGACAGCTTTCAGAGAACTAAACACAGTTCTCCTACCTGAGCCGCCCACGATGGCCAGAGAAATGACTGATGAAGAGTCACTCTGAGCTGGGACTGGACGACCCTTTCAACATCTCATTTAAAACTTCAGTGAGTGAAGGTGGTTTTTGAATTATGTATTAAGTTCAGCTTCCAAATATATAATAGTTTGGGTTGAGTATTTCAGCTAAATATCTCTGAAACATCAACATCCACAAATCACGGCCCTTGCTCACTAATTTGCCAGGTCTGGTTGTCATTTCCTATTATGTTTTATTCTGGACCAGGGTGTGCTGGTGCCCAATATTGAACTGTCAATATTAAACCACCCTCCACCCCCTTAGTCTTCCCTCTCTGTCTTGAGCTGTGAAGGCTGCCAAGATCGCCAATTTTCCTAAGTCCACAAACTCTGTCTGCAATTTTGACGAAAGCACAAATTGGCACTCATTTTCCAGTGGAGAACACTTAACTCTGTCAACCTTTCTCCAGGATCAAAGCCTCCGTTATACTCTCACTAATAACCAGTAATGGAAGCTGTGGTCCTCACGGCAATCTTCAGATTCATCAGGATCAGCATTCGAAACACTCCCTTGGGATGCTGCTGCTGATGCCAAGAGTTGGTCTTGGCGTCTGAATTTCTTTTTAAACACTGCCCTTCCTCCCGTACAATTTTCCCATTCTTCCCCACTCCCATCCTTTCTTTCATTCATTTCTACAACAAATACTGTCAACTGAGAATTGGAAGGACTGATGCTGAAGCTGAAACTCCAATACTTTGGCCACCTGATGTGAAGAGCTGACTCATTTGAAAAGACCCTGATGCTGGGAAAGATTGAAGGTGGGAGGAGAAGGGCACGACAGAGGATGAGATGGTTGGATGGCATCACCGACTCAATGGACATGAGTTTGGGTAAACTCCAGGAGTTGGTGAGGGACAGGGAGGCCTGGCATGCTGCGGTTCATGGGGTTGCAAAGAGTTGGACACGACTGAGCGAGTCAACTGAACTGAGCCCTCTTAAAGCTGCCTCCTGAATACCAACAGAATCTAGTTCTCTCTCTGCGTGTCTACTGCTACCTACCCCCTGGGTGAGGGTGCGCTCACTTATGGTTTGATTTCTGCAATAGCATAGCCACTGGCCTCCTCCCCTTGACATGGTTCCTCCCCAAATCAAGTATTCAGTGTAATCAAAGTGATCTTTTTAAAAAGTGTTGGTGTAGTCAGGGAAGAAGTTTATGTGACCTGTAAGTAGGCTATCCATACAATCTGGTTTTCTGGAACAGCCAGTTTCTGCTTGTTGTAATGATTAATCATGCTCCTGTCATTCTCAAGAGTGTTCTGTTCTAAAGAAAAAAAACTTAAACGGTCATATTACCTTTTCTCAACTGGCCCCATCTACCTCTGTAGCTGGATCTTTCCCGTGGTCGCAGTTCCTGGGGTGTGTCATGCATGTTCTCTCCCACCTAGGATCCTTGTTTATGCTTTTCCTCTTTTCCAGCTATACTTTTTTAAAATCCTCTTTTCCTTCTATCTAATTTCTATTCATTCTGCAGATCCCACTAGAAAACAAGTTCTATGAAGGCAGGACTTCTGTCTGTTTAGATTACGGCTACATTCCAAGTTCAGAATTGTGTCTAACACATAATAGGCACTGAATAAATATTGGCTGAATAAGTGAATCTTTTTTTTTTAACCATTAAAAAAAATTAAGTATAGTGATGTACCATACTAAGTAAGTTATAGGTGTACAATATAGTGATTCACAATCACTGTAAAGGTTATACTCCATTTATAGTTATTATAAAATACTGACTATATACCCTGCATTGCAAAATATATCTTTGTAGCTTATTTTATACATAATAGTTTGAATAAGTGAACTTTGACTCAAAAATTACTTCCTCAGGGAAGATGTCCCTGTCCCTCCCCCCCTCACTTTTCTCCAGGATTTGTTCTTTATGAAATGTTGTTATAAAACCATGAATCTCTTTCAGAGCATTTATCTCAATTTTGGATCATACAGTCATTGGTTCAATAGACTTTGTCTTTAATGGGAACAAGAACCCTTTCCATTCTGTTTATTCCTGAGTCTGCATCACATACCATACTGATCTAAAATAGGCACTGATTAAGTGTATAATGCCACTAACAACATGTCAGGCGTTTTAGCAGTTCTAAAGAAAAACTAGGTATGTCTTATTCTCTAGAAGCGTATGCTTTATCAGAAGGAAAGAAAAGGCCAGAATATACAAGCAGGTGGTAGTACAAGATGATGGATTGACTCAGAATTTGAGAACAAAGAAGCCTAGAAATTATATAGATCAACCCTCACTCAGCATAGCGGCATTAAGTGACTATCACACAGTGATGGTGGCAGTCCCACGAGGTGTCTGGATAACAGGCACTTACAGAAGTTCAGAGGTGGAAGATACTGCTGTGTCCTTGAGTGTCAAGGAGAGATGATGGAAGAAGTAAACTGCAATTGAGTTTTGAGGAATTCATTCTCTAACAAATTATTTGTTAACTTTTTATTATAAAATAACAAGAATAAGGCAGTCCTTGCACACGCAGATTGAGGGTTGGCAAGCTATAACCCTCGGGCCAAAGTTGGCATGTGGTTTTGAAAATAAAGCTTTGTGGGAACATAGTCACCCACATTTACTTACATTTTGTTTATAGCTGTTTTTTTTTTTTAACTACAACAGCACAGCTGAGTAGTTACAACAGAGATCATATGCAAAATATTTACTACTTGGCCTTCTATAGAAAAGGTTTGCTAACTGTTGAGTTAAACTCTCAGGCTTGAGTGGGGGAGACAGCTATAAAACATACAAATTCCACAATATATGGACTTAGAAAAGACATGCTGGAAGCTTCATGGAAGAGTTGAGAAAGAGGAAGTGCTCAATTAGTCAGGAAAGGGAGCCCAGAAGAAAGGATGTGTGAGCGATGCCTTGAAGGACCAGATGATCAGGAAGAATCTGATCATAAAGCAATATAAGAAGGAAAAAGAGGATCATTAAAAACTAAGGTAAGAATGCAGGAATGTGCAAATCTTATTTGGGGGAAAATATACAGAACTTCTGGGGGCTTCCCAGGTGGTGCTGGTAGTGAAGAACCCACTTCCCAATGCAGGAGCCTTGAGACTCAGGTTTGATCCCTGAGTTGGGAAGATCCCCTGGAGGAGGGCATGGCAACCCACTCCAGTATTCTTGCCTGGAGAATCTCATGATCAGAGGAGCCTGGTGGGCTACAGTCTATAAAATCACAAAGAATCAGTCACGACTAAAGTGACTTAGCTCTCAAGCAGAGAGAACTTCCAGTTGGAACCACAGATTCCCACTGAGGAGCACAAGGTGAAAACTTGATTGAATGAGGCCAGGGGAACTATACAGAGAGCCTTGAACATAAGGCTGAGACATTCAGAATTCACCGTGGAGGCTATGGGAAGACTCGGAAGGCTCTTGTCCAAGAGAAAAACCATAAAAAAGGGCACTGACGTGTAGATGCTGAGCCTGATGACTTGGAACCGAAGAGAATCTGGGGAACGACTAAGGCAGTCTGTTGAGGAGGGTGGAAGAAATTGTAGATCTGAGAGAACATTTAGCCCACAGAAAAGTCTTTCTTTGTCCACGTGGTATTTGAACATCTCAAAAAATTAGCTGTTTGCATTTATGAAAGGATATTTTGCATAAGAATCTTCGATTGCTTTGGTTTCTTTAAAAATCAGAGTGTCTGGCTATACTGATTGTTCTTTCTGAAGCTTTCTGAAGATCCACCTGTTTCCTTTTTGAACACTGGAGATTGTGTGTGTGTCTGTGTGCTTTAGACTCTTAGAGTATCATAGATCTCACAGGTGAACCTCTGCTTCGGGGTTAGGACCTCTGATTAAATTCCATCATGGCATGTCTTTCTTTTTTCTCCCTCAATAACTTCTCAGAGCCCATGTCTCACCTGCAAAGCAAACATCCTGGCCCCCTAGTCCCATTTCCCAATACTATAGTTTCCATCTATTCCTTCTTACTTCAAGAACCACAACAGCTTTGGCTGGGGCTTTTGACTAGAGTTTTATTTTTAATTCTTCCTCAAACAAAAGCTGTTTTTCCCAAGAAGGTTTTCTTTTTTTTTTTTTTTTTTAAAGGGTAGCTTGTGTTATAGTCACAAGAGGGTTCTTTAAAATCCTTCATACAATGCTTTTCTAGTTTTGCCTAGATGTTAAAAATAGGCTACAATGCATTTCAATGTAACTCCTGATGATATGTGATTCCAAGAGAGAGAAATGCTATATATGGCAGTTAATCTGTTAGCACTCCTGCCGAGCTGGGGTGCCTCCCTGTTCCCGCTTCCCAGGACTCTGAACACACTGTTGTTGCCCTGTTCCGTATGTAGGGAGCAGACCCATCCGGGATTCTGCTGAGCAAGTGTCGATACACGTCCATGTCTACAGCCTGGTTTTGATCTGGTTACATGTGTTTTATGTTTTAAGAAAAATGATTTGGTCCTTGAAAAGCAGTTTGGGCCAGAAATCTGTGTCAAAATCAGGCTGTAACAGCTGGGATCCTGCCAAAAGACTTAATAACTAATTTTTTAGTATTTTCTAAGAAATGCATAGAATAGCATGTCTACGCCATTAAGTACAGAAATGTAAGTCAAGATCTTATCCTTAGTTGGAAAGGCCAGCCACAAACCTAATTCCATGACCTTCACTTCCCCTCTGCCTAAGGAAAGAGGTTAGAATAGATGATCATCCTTAGGCGCTTCTGTGTTGACCTGTGTGTTAAGAGATGGCTGGTGGAGCTGTGCCTGCCCATCCGGAAGCTAGGTTTTCATGATGCTCGAGCCAAATTGCATGGACCAAGAAGGTGCTGAAAGCCCCAACTTCTCCTTGGGGTAAGGACTGAGAAGGGGCAAGACTGAGTGCATTCACAGAAAGCCTGTGTGATGAAGGGGAAAAGTGTGGACTTTGACTTCAGACAGACTAAGGTCCCCATTTGAGTTTTTCAACCCCATATTGTTTACTCAGTTCCTCTGCCTTTAGGTTTCCTCTTCTACTAAAGAGGCTGGCACCTATTTGATTTGTTTGCTTGGGCTGCCCCAACCAAAGTCACAGATTGGGAGAGCTTAACCCACAGCAGTTTATATTCTGATGGTCCTGAAGGCTGGAAGTGCAAGATCAAAGTACCATCAGGGCTGGTTTCTGGTGAGGTCTTCCTATCTGGCTTTGAGATGACCACTTTCTCAATGTGTGCCTCATGTGGACTTTCTTCTGGCGTCTCTTCTTCTTCCTATAAGGACACCAGTGTTATGGGGTTAGGGCCTGACCCTTATGACTTCATTTAAACTTAATGACTACCTAAAAGTCTCAGCTTTAAATATAGTCACACTGGGGGTTTTGGCTTCAACATATGAATTTTGGAGAGCACAATTCAGTCCATAACATCTCCCTTAAGGGGCTACTGCGAAGAAGAAACAGAATAAAATGAAATGACACAGCAAAACACCAACAAAAAGTTCGAGGCCCACTTCAGAGCCCCATCTGGAACCACATTTGCAACCCAAAGAATGGATTCCCTTAACGAAGACTCCTTACTCGTCATATAGTCCCTTAAGGAGACGATTATGCAGCAATTGATAAATATGACGTTTGCTATGTAAAAGACTTGATTGTGCCTACAGTAGTGTGTATATTTCTCTAAATATTGTTTAAATCATTTACTTCTTTATTATCAATAATTAGAAATGTATTTGGATTCTAGACTTCCTTTGCTTTTCTAGGTCAAGCAAAATGAATTGGGTAGAGGTGAAATGTGAAATGGAGCAGGACCCTCTGGTCCTCCCCGCCGTGTCCTCCACCTGCGTTTTGTCTGTAGAAAACCTATAGCCAAAGATTAAGTTTAATCAGAGAAGTGAGACAACGCAGAAGTAACGCAAATAGTCAAACAGAGAAAAATAATAATAGTTTAGTTATAAAGTAGAATTGAGGACTTTTAGTTCCTTCTCAAGGGCTATAGGAAATATTCTGAGCTATATCCTGTGAGCTGTCTTGTAGACACTGTAACCCCTACTGGGTGGAGAACGTGATGACCACAGGCTGTAGCCATGACATAAGCCATTACAGTTCCAAGAGCTGGACTCAGAGAAATGGGAAGAAGCTGATCCATTTTGGAACTGAAGCTTAACTGTACTTAATACAATCAAGATGACACTGTCAGGCAACTCATGACCAAT
Organism: Cervus elaphus; assembly: GCF_910594005.1. Classification (NCBI taxonomy): domain Eukaryota; kingdom Metazoa; phylum Chordata; class Mammalia; order Artiodactyla; family Cervidae; genus Cervus; species Cervus elaphus. The sequence goes on along the minus strand of NC_057846.1, from coordinate 21,072,019 downwards.
TTCACGATGACTGTCAGAGCCGACAGTGCTGTTTCTGCATGGAGCCCCCTCCCTCCGCTTGTGTACCCCTGAAACTTACCTTTAAAAGTGTCTGCCCATTACTTGTCAGTGGGGAGTTGGCCTATGGACACGAGTCTGCCCCCTGACCCCAGCTGTCAGCCTCCAAAATAAAGGAAACTTTCCTTTCCACCAACCTGGCCTCTGGAGTACTGGCTTTCCAGTGGCGAGCAGCTGGATCCCACATGGGGTAACCGAGGATGCTGCGCAGTGGTACCCCTTCTTGATGGGCTGCATCTGCCCTATAGCTAGTGCTCCACAGGCAGGTTCCGACCCATAGCTGGACACAGCACTGGAAAGTGTAGAGCTCATCTGAGGCCTGCTAACTGATTTGATGAGCAATGTCTGTGCTACTGTATTCTGGGAGAAATATTAGAAACATAGGTACATATATATATATATACACACATACATCCTGGAGGAGGCCACTGCAACCCACTCCAGTATTCTTGCCTGGAGAATCCCCAGTGGTTGCAGAGTCGGACAAAACAGAGCAACCAAGTACACATACACATACATATATTGCAATATATTTATATTGCATGCATGTACTTATATTGTATATGTATATAAATATATTGCCAATTAGCATATATCTATGGCTAAGTCTACATTGATACTAACACCTATACCTGTATCTATATAAAGAGAAACAGACAGAAAGACTGAAAGAGACAGAGACTGAGAGACAGAGACAGATTGAGATCTGTTGAAAATAGATAAAATACCCCCAGGAAATATCTTCGCAGAAAGAAGACAGGACCACTGGGTGGCCAGAAATGTCCTTGAGTTGTATATGGATAATCAGACATTGATAACATTATCTATCATTTTTGCTGAAATCAGCTCCCGATAAGTAAGGATTCGTTCCTATGATTTGACACTGGCTAAAACATTAATATTCTTTAGGCTTCTAATTAATTACAATTTTTTTTTTTGAATGTGACTTAAGGTTTCTGCATCTATGAAACCACATTTGAAAAGGCCTGAAATATGACACTTGTCGGAAAAAGAGAAGTGATTAAGAAGAAAAACATCAGGGGTGTTCACTATTTAAGTCTTGAATAACAGGAATGGACAGACAGAAGATCTAGGCACACTCTTAACTGCAATATACACACATGATTAGGCAGGACCCAGGGCTTCCCTGGTGGCTCAGCTGATAAAAAAAATCTTCCTGCAATGTGGGAGACCTGAGTTCAATCTCTGGGTTGGGAAGATCCTCTGGAGAAGGGAACTGTTACCCACTCCAGTATTCTGGCCTGGAGAATTCCATGGACTGCATAGCCCATGGGGTTGCAAAGAGTTGGACAGCACTGAGCAACTTTCACACTTTCAGGCAGTAGCTAAGCAGTGAGTGAGTGAAATTTGCTCAGTCATGTCCAACTCCTGGAGACCACATGGACTATATAGTCCATGGAATTCTCTAGGCCAGAATACTGGAGTGGGTAGCCTTTCCCTTCTCCAGGGGATATTCCTAACCCAGGGATCGAAGTCAGGTTTCCTGCACAGCAGGCGGATTCTTTACCAGTTGAGCCACAGGGGAAGCCTGTAGCTAGATAGGTATTAGACAAAATACAATTGTTCACCTTTGGTGATACCTAGAGCTTTTCCTGAAATGATTCAAAACCACCAATGTTCAGAGTAGATTGATTAGTGCCAATCAATGTGTCTGGCACTGGGTAAAAGAAGAACATGTTTTGAGGGTAAAACAGCCACGTACATTAATATATCAAGCTCTTTGAATAGAATACTCTCCCTGAATTTATATTTCTACAGGTTTTTTATTCTCTTGGGAGAAAGGAATCAATGCTTTTCCCAGTTGATGTGTCAGTAGTAGACTTTGAAAGTGGGTTCTGAGGATTCTGGTTTCACCATCAAGGGGAAGTCAGAGCATGAATTGGAATGAAAGGGAAAGGAGGTCTGAGGTTCAAATTCTTGCAAGAAGCAGAGAGCAAACCATTCCAGCAGAACCAAGGGTTACGGGATTGTCTCAAAGGAACCCAGAGCAGTTTGGGGAGGTGCTGAATAGAAACAGTGTAAAGGTACCCTCCAGTCTTAGAAGGGGAGCTTATTGTGGGAGTGTATTCTCAGTCCATGCCCACAGTTGATCTTTTGGAGAGCACCTTCCACAATTATTGGAATCATGAGAAATAAGTACCATCTCTCCTGGTAGCTCAGCTGATAAAGAATTGGCATGCAATGCAGAATACCTAAATTCAATCCCTGGGTCAGCAAGATCCCCTGGAGAAGGGATAGGTCACTCACTCCAGTATTCTTGGGCTTCCCTGGTGACTCAGATGGCAAACAATTCAGCTGCAATGAGACATGGGTTTGATCCCTGGATTGGGAAGATCCCCTGGAGAAGGGATTGGCTACCTACTCCAGTATTCTGGCCTGGAGAATCCATAGACTGTATAGTCCATGGGGTCACAAAGAGTTGGACAAGACTGAGCGACTTTCACTTTCACTCAGAAGTAACTGAATACCAACTGTACTTTATTAATCTTGATTCTTCTCCATCCTTGGATCTTAGATTTTTGTATGACTGATATCTTTCACTGCTTTAAAGTATTTTCCTCATTCTATATTTTTAGCCTGTATATGTATATTCTTAATCTTCAATTCTTCTGTTTTGTAAGGCATTATCTGAGACTGCAGAGCTCTGCAGAAACAAATAGGATATTATGTTTATGCAAAAAGCATTTAGAGTCACAGGAGGAATGGCCATGAGCGTAAGTAATAACAGCAGATTTTCCCTGCCCACAGCTGCGGCCTGCGGCCTGCAGCACCTTCATCCCGAACGCCTGGCAGTCCACGAGATATTGGCCACGTTGTGTTTCTGTATCTCCACACAGTCTGAAACCTCTGTGTGGAAACACTCCTGGCTTCTTTCTTGTCTTAATAAAGTTTACTTAACACTCACCTCAAGTATAACCTCTGGGAATCCTTCACTGTCATCCTAGTTGGATGTCAATGATCTCAACTCGCATTCTGTATTATTATAATGCCTTGCATTCCAATGGTCTGTCTTCATCATAAAGGGGCAGAAACTCGGTCTTTATCTGTAGTCCTAGCATCTGCAGATACTAGACCCTCTCAAGGTCTTTCAAGTTGGGAGGTCTTTCACGTTTTTTGAGCAGAGGGGGGGCTGTCATGCTCTGATTCTCTGATCTTTTAAGTGTCAGTGCCGTGTGTGTGTGTGTGTGTGTGTGTGTGTGTGTGTGTGTGTGTGTGTGTCTGTGTGTATGAGTTGTTTACATGCATGACATAGTATTTCCCAGAGGATGTCCCAGGTTTTGGAAATAGGAAGAAATAATTAACATCTACCTGGTGTATAAGACACCTGGCAAATCTTGAATATAAAGTTTACACACTGGACTAAGTCTGATAAAAGGACAAATAAACAAATACAAGGTGAATATTCAAGTTTAGAGCTCCAAAAGGAGGCATCAGTGATATAAGACAGAAGGGAGCCGGGAGGAATTCCAGGAGCTTTGGTTTAATCAGGTCTTTCCTGAGTCTCCTCCAATTATAATGAGCAAGCAAAAGGCCTGAGAAAGAATGTACTGGAAATGGTTGAATTCATTTTATGATGTTATGATACAAAGCAGTGTAATATAATATCAAAATCCTGTACAATGGGATGCTGGTATTTTAATGTCATAAATGAAATTGGAATATTCGGCTCCCTGTGAAACAAATTATAGTTTTGCGGCCTCATTTATTATTCTCTTTTTTCAAAGTTACCTCTACAAAGTCTTTAAATCCATTTTTTACTTTGCTGCCTATTACTGGGTCTCTTACTGACATGGAACTTCATCTTTGCTTCATCACCTTTAACCCCACTCTCAAAGCACTTTTGTTTCTTCTTCTTGCACTGAATTACAAGTTTAGAAGGTTTTCTAATTTTGTATTTTGTTTTATTTTGTCTTACTTTTTTCCTCTCATAGTCTTCTAATCTTTAAATCCATTTTCCATGAGGTTTGTATAAAATCTTACACCTATTAATTTGTGTGGATTTATATATTACATTTATTTCAGTATACTGGAAAATGTTCATTTTTAATATTTGTACTCATAGATAATGCATATCATGAAGTTTTAATGCCAATCACAAATACATTTTTTCATCTTTAACTACCAAAGTTCTTCATGTTTATAGATCATTAGTCAAATGTTTTGCAGGATTCATTAAAACACATCACAAACAATGTGTTTTTATTTATACCACCACCGTGCATGTGTGTAGGTAGGAAAGACCTACTACCAAAATATTTTAGGAAAACTTAGAATAAAAAGAAAAGTAAGGTTCATAGGCCTATCCAAAAGTTAATTAAGTATTCATTTGAGAATATAATATTTGAAGCTCTTTTCATCAAGTACGGAAATATATTACATTTCTGCTTTTTCTCCCCCATTTATCAGTTGCATTTAGACAGTTTAATTGCTAAAATGAAAAATTTCCTTAATTCTCATTCTAGGGACCAAAAGGTGTTTATTGCATGGTATAAGCAATCTAGGTTTAAAAAAAGTGTGGATGGTAATGAAACTCCACATAGAGGTAGTGTTTCCTTTTTAATTTTTAAAGATAAAGATTCTCTATTCTCATTATTCTCAAGAATGAGAAGCTTTTTACCAGGTTGCACTGTCTTTCTCAACTCTTTACTTTTCAGACCTTTACAAGTGGGTAAAAACAAATACAGACGTCTCTGCCCAGCTGGCTCTCGCGGCAAGTCCTTTAGAAACGTGTTCCGGTTCTACTGCACAGAGTGTGGTGGCAAGAACAGAGGCTCGTGTGAGACAGAGGTCCCTTCATAACCCCACTCACCTACCCACTGACTGCAGAGCTACGGGGACTCTCTGAGCCTTCGCGTTCACGGACAGTGGGGGTGATGGCACTGCCAATCTCAGGGATTTGTCTCGGGAACGATATACTCAGCATGGTCTGTCACACAGAAGGTGTCCCAGAAACGTCTGCTTCCCTTCCCTGGCAGAGATCACAAGTTCCCTAATGCCATGGAGAAGACCCTGGGAGTCCCTTGGACTACAAGATCAAACCAGTCAGTCCTAAAGGAAATCAGTCCTGAATATTCATTGAAGCTGAAGCTCTAATACTTTGGCTACCTAATCAAAGAGCCAACTTATTGGAAAAGACCCCGATGCTGGGAAAGACTGAGGGCAGGAAGAGAAGGGGCTGACAGAGGACGAGATGGTTGGATGGCATCAGCAACTCAATGGACATGAGTTTGAGCAAGATCTGGGAGATAGTGAAGGGCAGGGCAGCCTGGAGTGCTGCAGTCCATGGGGTCACAAAGAGTCAGCCACAACTGAGTGACTGAACAATAACAAATGTCATGTTTATAATGATGGCTAAAATCATGGTAAAAATAACCCTAAAAAGCACTCTTAGATAGAGAAATCAGACTGTCAGTTAATGGAAGCACAAACTTTTAAAACATAATTAAAACACGTTTGAAAGTAAGTAGATTAAACTTGTCCTATACTGCAGAGACCAGCCACGGTGAGTCCCTCAGCAAAGCGAGGGAATCTCACTCCATCGGCCGGGCCTTGGAGAAATCACCAAGATTCCAAAACGGAGCTGGCTCCATCTCAGGAGGAGTTTTTCCAGGTAACGCAGAGCTCTTAAAAGCCCACCAGGGGTTTCCTCTATCCTCTGCAACTCCTGGGATTGAATATAGACAGGAAGATTCTTTTTTAATTATTGCTTTGGGTTGTATCTTCCAAAGCTTTGGTCAAGTGCACTGTAAGGCAGTGATACAGCCATTGTGGCTTTTATTTCAGCCTCACACTCACACTAAATCCATGCAATCATGTCTTTATAGCCTTCACTAGGAAGAGAGGGGGGAGGACTCATTTGTGGCCATGAATCAGCTGCTGAAGTCCAAGCCAGCATCATCGGGTCCTTTAATGAACACTCCATTCATCTAAGACAGTTCTCTGCAACAGATGTCATATCTAGTTTCTGCAGTTGTATTTCAGCATCACTCAGCAATGAACAGATAAGGTAATATCTCTGAAAGCTCCTAGATGGAAGGCTGCCAGCCACTCATCCCTGGACTCTGACTCTCCTTTCAGGTCTGAGGGGCTGCAGATGTGAAGGGGGGATGGACGTCAGAGGAAGAAAGACAGAAAGGACCCTTTGCGTGGATTGGAGATAAGGAGGCTCCCAGGGCAGAGATAGCCACAGCAGGTCCCAGCGGAGCCTTGATCCATGAAAGGGGGGCTTCCACAGTGCCACTGAAAAATGTGTCTGGCTCTGTGAATGTGTCCTCTGTATTCAAGCTTATATTTTTACTATAATCTTTATCTTGATGTATGCTAAAAGTCGACAAAATTAAAAGAGCCCAAGTCAGGGAGTCAAGACTTCCCTCTCTTTTTGTATATTTATTTCCTAATGGACTCAGCTAAAGTTACAAACTTTGGCTGTGATGGAACCTACAATACCAGCCCAGGTGGGATGCATGAGACAAGTGCTTGGGCCTGGTGCACTGGGAAGACCCAGAGGAATCGGGTGGAGAGGGAGGTGGGAGGGGGGATCGGGATTGGGAATACATGTAAATCCATGGCTGATTCATATCAATGTATGACAAAACCCACTGGAAAAAAAAAAAAAAGTAAAAAAAAAAAAATCCAAATTTATTATTATTGTTGTTCTTGCTAATATTAACCTTATTATTACCAGTTGCTATTTATAGACTACTGCTATTTACAGAAGGCTGAGCATAGAAGAATTGATGCTTTCAAATTGTGGTGCTGGAGAAGACTCTTGAGAGGCCATTGGATAGCAAGGAGATCAAACCAGTCAATCCTAAAGGAAATCAACCCTGAATATTCATTGGAAGGACTGATGCTAAGGATGAAGCTCCAGTATATCAGCCACCTGATGCTAAGAGCTGACATGTTGGAAAAGACCCTGATGCTGGGAAAGACTGAAGGCAAAAGGAGAAAGGGAAGACAGAGGATGAGATGGTTAGATAGCACCGCTAACTCAATGGACATGAAATTGAGCAAACTTTTGGAGAACAGAGCAGCCTGTTGTGCTGCAGGCCACGGGGTCGCAAAGAGTCGGACACGACTTAGTGACTGAATAACAACAATTTATAAACTGCTTATTGTTTTCCTTTGCTTACTATTTTGTATACATAAAACTATTTGACTTAACTTGAATAGATATTTCTCTAAAGAGGATATACAAATGGCCAAGAAGCACTGGAAAGATGCTCACCACCACTAGTTATTAAGAAAATGCAAATAAAAACCATAGTGAGAAATTAGCTTATACCCACTACAGTGGCTATGATACAAAAAATGGGGGAAAGATATATTGGCATGGATTTGAAGAAATTGAAACCCTGGTGCATCATTGGTGGGAGTATAAAATGACATACACCCTTGTTAGAGACAGTTTAGCTGCTCCCCAGCCAAGTTAAACATAGAATTAATATATGACACAGCAATTCTACTCCTAAATATAATAACCCCCCCAATTGAAACAAGTCCTGAAACAAATACTTGTACACAAATATTCATAGTGGTGTTATTCACAACCTGAATGCTTATTAATAGATGATGTGTAAACAAAATATGGTATATACATTCAACAGAATATTATTTAGTCATGAAAGGACTGAAATACTGATGCATGCTACAATGTGGATGGAGTTCAAAAACATTATGCTAAGTGAAAGAAGGCGGACGCAAGGATCACATAATGTGTGATTTATATAAAATAACCAGGATAGCTCAATTCATAGAAACGGAAACTCGATTTTAGGCTACCAGTGGCTGGGGGAGGGAGGAATGGAGATTGATGCCTTACTGGAGACTGAGTTCTCTTTTCGGCTTGTGAAAATGTTTTGGAACTAGATAGAACTGGTGATTGTATGTTGTGAATGTCCCAAGTGACGCTGATCTGTTCATTTTAAAATGGTTATTGTTGTGTTACTGTGAATTTTATCTCAATTAAAATCTACTTGAAATCATTTAATCTCTATGATAAACCTATGATGTGGGCATGATTTCTCCCATTTTTCAGATGATTCAAGTATTATTTCCATTGAAGTAGATATTATTTTTAGCAGAAGAAATGTGGTATTATATTCAGAATGGAACTTTATAAATGATGGAAAATCTAGGAATGTACCTTTTGAGGAAGGCATAAAATGACCAATACACATTGGTCAGATTTAGCTGGCAGATACTTGCTACCAAGAGCCCTTGGCCATTAACATATCAGATGGAATCACAGTCCTAACCAGCAGGGTAGGAGACCATCTGCTTATCAGTCAGTAGTGAATTAGCCAGTAAGAAAAATGATTCAGTAACAGAGTGGGCAAAACAGCTAAGATCTGTCTGCTTCATCCTTCTCTGAGTTATAGAATCTTCCACCAGCATTCAGTTTCAGAGGGATGTTAGATGTGAGAAATGAAGGGAAAAAACCCGGGGAAGGAAATTTTGAGGGAAATTTCTGAACAAATGGGTCTGAGAAGCTCAACTCCCACTAGCTTTCCCCACCTCTCCTCATCTGACAACATGTATCTCAAAAAAGGCACACCATCAAGGTACAATTTTTCTGCAGTGATTGCTACATCAATAATAGGCAGAGCAAGCCTTTAGTAAGTAGAATTCGTCCTAGGGAGTTCTCTCTAACTCAATCCACAATGCACGATTTCTTCCCCAAACACTCTTGTTCCAGCCCCACTCCCATGCCCTACATCAGAACCACCCCACTTTGTGTCTAGAATAGCTTCTCTTGTTCAGTCTTCTCCCCCACCACCACTTCAGGCAAAAAAACTGCAGCCTGATTCATTACTAGGGTTTCTAAATACTGCTTCTGTGATGTCTCCTCCCTATTAAAATTTTTTTGAATGGGTTGCTAATAGATGGTGAGCCAATGAAGTCAAATTTTAGACATATTTCCCATGATATCTCTTTGTGAGGCCAAATTTGACTCTTTGCTACTTAATAAAATTAATACTTTTAGCTAAAGCTAACATTTACTAAAGGATTATTACATATTTATTGAAGGCTCAGTGCTCTACATATATGATCTCATTTATATTTGACAGTGCCCAGCAAGCCACGTTCAGGCTTCCCAGGTAGCTCAGTGGTAAAAAATCCACCACCAATGCAGGAGACACAGGAGATGTGAGTTCAATCCCTGGGTTGGTTTGATTCCCTGGAGAAGGAAATGGCAACCCACTCCAGTATTCTTGCCCGGAGAATCCCACAGTCAGAGGAGCCTGGTGGGCTACAGTCCATGGAATCACAAAGAATCAGACACTACTGAGCATGCACACATGCATGTAAAAAGCCAGGTACTGTGCGAGGAAAATAAGCTGGAGAGAGTCAATCAATAACACAACCGATGAAGGTCAGAACTGGGATTTGAATCCAGGTCTGTTTGGTGTCCAAGTCCATGGTTTTAGGTCTTGAGTCTGCTTTCTACTTTTCTGTTTTCCTATCTTTCCTGTCTTGGATTCCTATATTCTATCTCTAATGCCAGCTCCACTGTCTTCTGCTGCTTTTCTCCAATGAGCCAATCAATGTTCCTGACTCTGAAGGCTGGAAGGGTCCTTCTTCGCATTTGAACTCACATAGGACAGCAAATATTTTCTGTCTGTTGCTTTTTCTTTCATGTTTCTTTCCATTGTTCTAATGTGACAGTGCTAAGGAGGGTAGGGACCATGTTTAACACTTGTATCTGACTTTGTCTAGCACAATGCCTGGTTCACAATGGGTGTTCAATAACTATTTATTTGTTCAATAATTCTCATAGATTACCTGCCAGGTAAATATTTTTTATGGAATTGTTTGTTAAAAGTTCTTCATAAAATTGGATTTTACCTCTTCACTCTTTTACAAAAATGTAATTTTTTTTTTTGATATTTTGGGAATGCCAAATAGAGTGAGCATTAGTAAAGTATTCCTAATTTTAACATATGACTAAAGTGCTTAAAATATTAAGTGCTAAAACTTATTTTTATCCAAGTGCTTACTTGAACCAACATTGAGACTAAAGGGAAAAGAAATTACTCTTTGTAAATCTGTTACTTTAAACCTCTTATTCTCCAGAGTTTCATGATAGGTCCATATAGAGAAATTAATTTATAGAAGTAGTCAGCATAACCGCTAAAAATTGCAAGCCTAAAACTACTATGCACTTTTTCCTTTGTGTGACTTCTGCATATTTCAATATTCAGTTCATCACCTTTAAGATGTTCAAATTCACCAGCTGTAAGAACACTTATCAGGTTGGAATGCAGGACTAAACATAAACTGATGTTACTGAAAATAAATGAATCAGCACATTCTTAGCAGAATTGTTTTCTCATGTGACTCACACTACTTAACGAACTTTTTCTTTGTGATTGTTCATTTATCATATCAAAAGTTTCTTTGGACATCTGCTTCTTTGAGTACAAAAGCACAGGCTTGATGAAAATGTTCAGTAGAAAAAGAAAATAGCTTTCTGGTCTGGATTTATAAAAGCAGGATATTAATGGGGTCAGTTACCATGGGCTTAGCTAAAGATCTTTCTTCTTTTTTTTTTTTTTTTGTTTTGTTTTGGTTATAAAGAACATTATGGAATTTTAAACATTGGTGTAGTCTGATTACCAATAAAATTTCATATACATGGAGCTGATGGTACTAAACTTCAAAAAGCCTTTCTGCCTAGTTTGGACCAGAGGATAGTCTTGATAGAGCTCATCTCAAAATCACTTGGAGTCCCATGTGTCTATGCAAAACCATTAATCTCAAAATGTGTCTAAACACCAACTTTGAGACAGGCTGCAATTTACTGTTCTCTGTGACAGACAAATAGCTAGGGGAGAGCTGTCATTTAACCCCAATGCTTTTTTTGGTAGTCAGGGAAAGAAAGGTTTTTTTATACTGCCTTGTCATAAAAAGACTACAAAATCCATCAACGCGGTATAACTTTACATATAAAAGTAATACTATGCATAGATATTTTAGTCATCGTGTGAAAAATAAACAAGACAGCCTGTAAATCAATGTCATTCCCAAGGAATCAGCATGGACATGTATTGACTGACTTTATGGCTAAAATAGAAAATAGATGTAAATTTGACAGCTCTGTTTTGACATAGATGCTTTTGGCCATACCATTAACCTGTGTACACAAATACCAAATTGGGAAGGAGTCTCATTTACAAAAGCTGAGCTTGTCCTCTTTATAGGTGTTCAGATATCATTAGGTTAGATTAAGTTCCTGACTATGTGATATGTATTTTGCAAAATGCATGTTAGCCTAAAAGCCTGGCATAAATTAGGACACAAAAGCAAATACATGCTGAGAATCTCAGTGAAGTGAATTGAAATGGTAACCCCATAATTGTGTACCCAGGGATATGTATCCTTTTTAGAAATCAGCTAACAAAATCTCCAACATTGCAAATATTTTTAAAAATTTCATTCTATTATAGTTAGAACACTTATCATGAGATCCACCTTCTTAACAAATTGTACCATATCGTGTACACTTCCATGCAATACTGTATGCAATTGTATTGCATACCATATAATGTGCAGTCTAGTATACCACACAGTATTGTTGATTAGTTACAATCAACTATGTATATTTTATTTTATAATTATTATTATTTTTTTTTTACTTTAAAGGTATGCAAGAATCTAAGAGGCTGATTTTAAAGATTTCACATAATCCTATGCCAATTACTAAATAAATAGAACCATGGATTGGGACTGACATATATACACTAGTGTTACTACGGATAAACAAGATCACTATTGAGCACCTACTGCATAGAGCAGGGAGCTCAACTCAGTGCTCTGTCGTGACCGAAATGGGAAGGGAATCCAAAAAAGAGGGGACATATGTGTAAGTATAGCTGTTTCACTTAGTTGTACAGTAGAAACTAACACAAAACTGTAATGCAACCACACTCTGATAAAAATTTTTAAAAATGCAAGTATAAAATACAAGTATTTTAAAAATACAATGGAAACATACTCATCAAGTACGGCGATATGACTTACTGACCTATGGTACAGTATGGAGGGTAATTGAAACTGATGTGTGAAATTCACACAAGGTCTAAAGCGATAGCCCGAGAGAAAGAAAAAGAACCCAACAACTTAGAAATTTTTAAATAACTTGGCTGTTTCTTTTTTTTTTTTTTTAATTTCAGATGATGGAAGGCAGAAGTGCACCAAGATGGAAAAGTGAGCAGCCAGATGCCCGAGTATCCCTAGCCCATCGCTGTATCTGCCACCAAAGTCGTGCACATCATCAGAAGGCACCATCCTTCACCATTTAGCCATTGCTTTTCATCGGGAACCCAGTTCCCCATCAGTAGTGATCTGAAAGCTGTGTGAGGAACTAGGGGTGACAGAATAAGCCAAAGGACAAAATCAGCTCCAATACCATCTCCAACGGCCGCCTTGCTCTTTCCTTGAAAGAGATCTGGTCTGCAACTCAGAGCAACCCAAATAAGGCATTTTGTAGAAAATGACTATTTTATTGAATTATGCAAGTGAAATCCTGATTTGGTGAGTTTCACCTCAGAAACATATTTTGAACTATATCCTGAGCTTTCAGAGTTGGAACACGGATATCTGACCCTCAGCTAGTGAGTTAACATGTGTTTAAATGCCATAAATTGCAGGTGTCACAAGCAGAGGTAATGCATACATGTGTCTATGCAGCAGATGCTTCTTAATGTTTAGGTATATGTGACCTCTAATATTTCAAGGCCATTTCTGGAGATTTTAATTCCATAGCAAGTGAGCATCAGCAACATTTGGTTGACTGACATCAGCAATTTTAGCTGTATGATATCTTAAAATTCACCTTTAGTTTTTCTGTGTGTGTGTAGCAAGTTGAACTTTGAAAACATGGGATTTGCTATAGAAAATGTATTTAGGTGATGGTTCTGGGCAACCCATTTGTTATTGTTGTTTAGTTGCTCAGTCATGTCTGACTCTTTGTGACCCCATGGACTGTAGCACGCCAAGCTTCTCTTTTTGTGGGATTTTTCCAGGCAAGAATACTGGAGTGGGTTTTCATTTCCTTCTCCAGGATATCTTCCCAACCCAGGGATCAAATCAGCATTTCCTGCATGGCAGGTGATTCTTTACTGCCGGGCCACCAGGGAAGCCCAGGTAACCCACCGGCTACTCCTAAAAAATACCATAGTATTGTATCAGAATATTTTCCTCAAAATGAATAGTTGCACTTGTGTGCAGTAACTTATACTTTTAGTTGAACTTGCCTTCCACTTGGGTGCCAAAACCTTTGTTCCTCTTTATGTAAAATTAACTCAATATCTGTTTCAGAAATGTTACTGAAATAAAAAAGCAACCTCAGCAACAACAAAAAAAATTGTGATTCCTCATGAGCATTCTGGTAAAACTGGTTAGGAATTTTGACATGGACTTCCTTTTGGTGATACAGTTCTTCTCAAATACTGTAATAATTCAAAATTTTTGGGTAAGGGCAGAACAAAGCTTATAGAAATCATATGGTAAAAAGTGTAATCAAGTTTGTTGTTCTTAACAATCAAGGAGATCATAAATTGAAGTCATACTAGTTAAAATTGCATCTGTAGCATGAAGAGTGCATTGAGTTGCCTATAAAATGGACTAAATTTTCCATTTTCATCCTTTTTCATCCTACTTCTTCACAATTCTTTTTGCCTTAATCTTGCCCAGGACACTCGGCATCAGATTCTGGATACTATTTCTGATTTAACATAGCTGACTCAAGCTTCCAAAAAAAAGCAAGGAAGTGCTATAACTTCTTCCTCAAAATTTTTGTTTTTTGCAAATATCATATATATATATGCACATATATGGAATTTAGAAAGGTGGGTACTGGCGAACCTATTTGCAGGGCAGCAGTGCGGACACAAACATAGAGAAGCAACTTGTGGACACTGTGGGGGAAGGAGAGGAGGGAGAATTGAGAGAGTAGCATGGATATATATAAATTACCATATGTAAAATAGATAGCCAGTGGGAATTTGCTCTATGATGCAGAGGGCTCAGACTGGTGCTCTGTAACAACCTAGAGGGGTGGAATGGGATGGGAGATGGGAGGGAGGTTCATGAGGGAGGGGCTATATGTATACCTGTGGCCAACTTATGTTGATGTATGGCAGAAATCAACACAATATTGTAAAACAATTATCCTCCAATTAAAAATAAATAAATAAATGAATTTGTTTTTGCTCCTTCAAAGCTGGGAAAAAATGATTTCAAATTTCCATCATCTGCTTTTTAACCATAGAATCATTCTGCTACTTCAAAGATTTAAATGTTGCCATTCATAAATGGAAAGGAAAATTTTAATAATCAAAGATTAGGAACTTTAAGTAGTTTCTTAGAGAATGAAAACACCAACTCAAAACTGGACTGATTTATTTCTTTAGACATAATTGAAGAGTTGAATCACAGATATAAAAAAGATACTAGAAGTAGGATATATTTATCATTTTTACTATAGTGCTCTCTTTATAAAATAATACAAGAGCACATTTGCTGGTGACCAATTTACTTAATATTCAAAGTATAGTGACTTTTTTTTCTCTATCTGGGGCCAGTTTTACTGTTTTCCTAGCAAGTCTCTCAAAAACCAAACCTGAATTTCATTAAATATATTCAGTAAGTTGCTGAATTGAGTAAAATAAAGTACGGTCATTGTAAGACCTAAAATCTTATTGGCTTTTCAATCCTTTTCTAATTTAGTTTTTGCATTTCAAAAAATGCAGTTTATATTTCACTAAATACAGCTCTAAATTGGAAATATACCATATCTTGCTTTTCACGTGCAATTAACTGGTAACCACACAACACTCTACAACCCTAGAACTCACCCTATTTGGAGATAAAATCAAATGTATTCCAATGGAATTGTGTTTTTGCTTAAAAATAAAACAAACCCATCTTACCATATTATCAAAAGACCCACAGAGGTAACTTTTAAGATATTACTTTCCCACTAAATTAAGAATTTGCAAAGTCTGAAGTCCTTATAACCTGTTCTATGACTTTATTATGCATGCAATCCATCCTGCGCTTTAGTTAAGATGGCTCTTTTAAATATTTAACATAGTCAGTGACATTCGTATCTTTAAAAACGGATTTTTAAAAAACGATTAATCTGGACTATCCCATAAAACTTGAGGCCTTTATCTGGGATACAAAGGTGCTCAGTTTCTCAGCAGAATACTTCAAGAGGATTTGCAGCTTGTCCTAGAATCCTTTGAGGTGATGAGTTCTTCTAATGATATTGTCTTTTATTGTCCAACTATCTGATTACCTAGTGAATCTAGCTGGTAGGGAGAGGCCATGGGATCAACCAGAGGTCAAAGGAGAGATGTGGACTCAGGTGGACAGAAGGTACTTTCTTTCTTTCTGCAGCTCCTCTCAACATCTCTCTCCACACCCTGGATAAACTGCTCGACTTTAAACTTAAAATATTTGATTCCTCCCATGTCTGTTCACAGCCTCTGAGGTTCATGCTTTATCCTCCTTCAGGATCCATTCCTGAACTCTAAACACTTATCATCCAATGTATTGTGTAAAGAGAATTCCCAGCAGTGGATTTTAAAATGAAAGAGAAAGCATCAAGCATCTGAGTGTTCTCAGGTATTGGTGTCAGTACCAGGATGCCTCCTGTTGACAAGGATGGCCATGGCGGGGGCACCTGAGATCTCTCTATTCTGAGCAGTCTTCAGAAATCAGCCAAATATGATTGTTCTTTCCGATCAAAGAAAATAGGAAGACAAAGAAAGCCGAGCATATTCTTTTACTCCACACTTTGTTGTTGAAAGAGGGAGGAATCCCACTAGGACCCCAACTCCCTTTTAGATATTACCAAACTTCTGTAAAGAATTTCTATTCTTCCTCGCAGCCCTTCTTCCTCCTCCCCTGTCAGCTCACTGATTGAGGTGAACAAAGTTTCTCTGCTCCTGCAAGACTGCGCTAGGCTGCTAAAAATTAACTGTGAATAACCCCACGGAGGGGCACAAATGAAACACCAGGATATTCGCTGCTTTGAGAGGATGTGGCATGAAGTTACCTGCATTTAGCTCAGAGAAGGATCATGTCCCTTTCTTCAAAAGAATATTTGCAAACTTTCCAATATCACTCTTGGGTCTCATGTTGTGGGGTGTTTTCAAGGCTGATTATATAATGCAAAATGCAAAACACTTTGATTTGCAATCAGAGGTGGGCAGGTAAGAAGGATGCCAGCCTAAGCCAGGATGTTTTACTAGGAACAACCTCTGTTTCTGGTAAATGATCTTCTGGAGACAGAAGATGTGGCAAAGTGCCTACCATTGAAAACAGCAAGGAAAATGACAGTGTAGTTGGTCCGCTTCTTAAAATGTATTTCTTGTTGGACACAGGAAGTAATTTTCCCCCAGATTGGAACGTGACATAATGTAACGTGTCAAAGACATTGTTAAAAAACAAACAAATTGGAATTGAGCTGCGTACAGTCAGTCTTAGATCTCTCAGTCAGCTTCACACATTAAGATGGTCGAACATGCAGAGCTTATAAATTCTCCTGGTGGAGAGGTTTTTGGAGAATTTTACAAAACTCAGTGGGATCTTGGTGGGGAGACTGACATTTACCACTGAGTTCTTTAATGACAGCTAAACAACAGAACACCACTCCTAATTTACTCAAGTAGAATTCAGTATCATAATAAGGCAACTGCAGAACACTGTGCTTTTATGAAACCAATTTTCATGCTATGATTTTTAACTCTTTTAGTTACCAGTAACTTTGAATGGCTTCACAAAGCCTGCATTCTTATCCTGTGCATGAATTTTTAAACACACTTGTTCTATTTGTCTTCCTTCAATACTTTCTGCTTTCATTAATCACATATATTATATACACACATTTCAGCATTCCAACTTAGATCATATGGGTTTATAACCCTTGCCCACCCACCCCTAGAATTATGTCCTTTTGATTACCAGAGTGGCAAATGGCTTATCACTTTTCAATTCTATAAGACATCCCAGTATTATGTCATTTCCTACTTGACCAAGACAGCTGACCAAATGATAAGGCAATTAGGACTGTTGTCTATGAAAGAATAGAGTATGGATCATGTTACCTGCCAGCCCCACAAAGGAAGTTCTTCAGCCTCTGTTGAGTATTGAGCTTCCATTCTATTGAATCAGCTTTGAGAATATTGATGTGTGTGGCAAAGTGGACAGAAAGAGGTGAGGGTCATCGTGGTTCTGTCATGGGGGACTTTTAGTGTGAATTTGACATGCATGCTGCCCTTGAGGGGGTGAGACAAATGAAAGTAGACATATCACAAGGGAAGAACAGACATGGTCCATTGGAATTCAAGGAAGGAAGTGCTATTTCCAACTGAAGGCTAGAGTGGACAGCTTGGTGGTGGGTAAATAGCCCACCTGTTCAGGCTGTTCATGGAAACATCCTGAAAGGTGAAGTTTCCCCCCCACCCCCGGAGTCAATATTTGCTGCCTTTTGCTCTTTCCTAGCTCTCAGCTTGAATGGTATCTCTCAGAGAGTTGCCCGTGATTCTAAGAGTCTCCTGTTATTTTGTCATAGGATCCTGTGAATGTCCCTCCTAACAATACATCACACTTTTGTAAGTATTTAATTAATTAATTTGTTTCATATAAGCTGCTGCTGAAGCATTTAAACTCCATAAGTGACCTTGACTCTTGATCAGTCCTGTATGCCCAGAACTGTGTCTATTGCTTGATACATAGTAGATACATAATAAATATTTGTTGAGCAGGAGAGTGAATGAATCAGACTGAGTGGGTTATATAGGGATGGCTGGGGAGCAGGGGAAGGAGGAGAGAAAGGATGGGATGGATGGATGCAGGGGGGAGGGAGAGAGAGAGACAGGATATTTTTGGGAGAGCAAATGCTAAGAGTTTCTTACAAAGAGTCACGTAAATGGTTCAGCTTGGCTTGAAGCACATGGAAGATGAAGATGAGTGCTGAGAGAAAAATTGAACAGACAAATTTTAGGATCAGAATACTGGGCTATAGACTTTGCACTTTATTCTTTAGGTAACACTGTTTTTCAAGCAGATCAATGTAACTGCCACTAGATCATCTTGTATCTTCAACCCACAAACTTTGAAGGAAGAGCATGTCTTTGCTTTAACAGCCTCTAGTGTCAAAGCTATGATCTTTTGACCAGACCCACGGACCTCAGAGAGAGTTGCTTCGAGCTGTCAGAGGCCTTGGATTTCAACCAAAATCAGTTCCAATGACCTGCTGAGTCCTACAGTGTGAAAGTTCACATCAGGCCAAGCCCGGCATCCAAGAACAATTCAAGTCAACAGATTAAATGCCCCTAGTGTGTGCTCAGCGCTGTGGTGAGACACAAAATAAATCAAAGGCAGGGTCCCCCTGCCCTGAAGAGCAGGAGAGCTGTCTCTGATGGAGTTGCTCTTAAACGACCTCTCCACTTGAAGGTGCGCAAGGCAATCAAGCAAACTCAGGTATCCAGAACCACTTCTTAGAGAGTGCTCTCTATGAAGTGACTTGGTCACTCTGGAATCCAGGAAACAGTTTCGTCCCCACTGTAGATACTATGATTGTGTGTCTGTCTTGCTTGAGACAGGTCCAGAGATGTCGCATGAAAGAGCCCCAGATGAGGAATCAGCTGCCCAGGGTTCTGGATCCATCACTAAGAAACCATGACTCATGGGTGAAGTCATTTTAATGATCCGAATGCTTTATCATTTTTGAAAACATTGGGTATTTGTTCATTTATCAACTCCATTATATATCCACTCAATGCCAGGCTCTGTGATGAAACAGCCCCCACTTTCCCGGGCTCATATGAGAAACAAATGAGCTAACGAGAGGGAAATGTGTTCTTCATCATAAATCCCTTTACCTTTTCGTTGGTAGGAGAGCCCATAACACTGCCTGAGGCGGCGTGGGGGTGTTTTGTATCATGTGGTTATAGGAAATCTCGTTAAAATGCCATCTTTATTTCATTTTTTGGCTGCAACATGTGGCTTGAAGTTCCCCAACCAGGGATCAAACCTGGGCATCTGACAGTGAGAGCATAATGTCCCAACCACTGCGCTGCCAAGGAATTCTGTAAAATGCCACCTTTAAACCTGGTCTTTGAGACTTAAAAATACAATGAAATGTACAAACACAAGGACTCATTTATATTTCCAGGATACTTTACAGAAGTCTATTTGTGTTATAATGTCCTAACGCCCAGAGTCAGACACAACTGAACCGACTTAGCATGCATGCACGCGCGTCCTAGTGGAACCAGAGTCTGATCACTGTGAATACAAACATGGGTGTGGGAAAACATCCCCATCCTTGGTTTACAGAAGCTCAGTGCTCCTGATGCACCGCTGGTAATAAGACCTGTGACCATATGGTGACTCAGTGGCCCAGGGCAGAGATCTCGGCTGGGGGAAGGCCAAGCAGGGTGGAAAATATGGTGCATGGGGCCCCGGGGTCAGGACCAATGGGTGGACCTCAGAGCATGGGCTCTGGGGTGCAGGTCTGAGTGAAAGCATGGAGTGTCAAAGAAGCGTGCTTGGCAGCTTGGAAAGGAAGACAAGCTTAGTCTTTGCTGCAAGTGAACAGGCGGCAATGGGTGGCGAGCCACTACCAGCACAGCTGCCCCTTGAGAAATGATGCTTCGAAGGCAGCTCTCGTGTGCCCGCTGATGTCTGGGAGCCCACATCAAGCTGGCTGACTGGGGTCTCAGCTTCCCCACTGCTCCAGCCAGTGGAGTCTACATTCTGGCTTATCTCCTCCTTCTTGCCTCCAACTTTTGGACAACTTCCTCTTGCTTCCAATGACATGATTGAAATCTAGCCAGGTCCCCTGGTTATCTTTCTGGGGTACCCGTTCCTTTATAGGGGGCAGATGAATATCAAGTCTCTCCATGCAGAACATTCATTGTTTCTGGGGCTTGAAATTAATGACTTAAGGAGGAGTTAAGTCCGGGTTTTTCAACCTTGTAGAATTGACATTTGAGGCTGACTAATTTGTGATCCTAAAGGGTGTCCTATGCATTAAAAAATGTTTAGCAGCATCCCTGGCCTCTACCCAGTAAATGCCAACATCACTCTCCACCCTACCCCCCCCCCAGGCTGTGACACCCAAAAATGTATCCTGAAATTATCAACTGTCTCCAGAGGGGCGAAACTGTCCCCACTGGGGACCAATGACCTGAGCGAATACACAGGCTGACATTTTAGGATAACCACTGGTGCTTTGGCCAAACCCTCGGCTAAACTCCCCTGGTGGCTCAGACAGTAAAGCGTCTGCCTACAATGTGGGAGGCCCGGCTTCGATCCCTGAGTCGGGAAGATCCTCTGGAGAAGGCAATGGCACCCCACTCCAGTACTCTTGCCTGGAAAATCCCATCGACGGAGGAGCATGGTAGGCTATAGTCCATGGGGTTGCAAAGAGTCGGACACGACTGAGTGAATTCACTCACTTGGTGCTTTACCTCTGACACGACTTTCTGAAGAGGTAACAAGATTATTCCAATAAACTTCAGTACTCAAAGTTTGAAACTTTAAAATCTTAAATGATCAAATTGTACTATTCAGGTTGACCTTTATTATAACTATAAATTATTTGCCTAAACAATAACATATTTATTTGACATGTCTCAGAAGTAGGTACTTTAGAAAATACTTGAGTGAATAAATGACTTTTTTAAAATAAAGATTTAGATCTTTAAACTTTTAAATACATTTCCCATGGTATTGTAATACCTAGTAATGATATAATTTAAAATATTATCACAAAATTAGCAATTTTTTTTTACTATTATCAAATATGTATTCAGTGTTCAAATTTCCCTAATTGTCTCTTTAAAAAAAAAAAAATTGGAGTATAGTTGATGAACAATGTTGTGTTAGTTTCAGGTGGATAAGCAAAGTGAATAAGTTATATATATATATATATATATATATATATATACACACACATATATATCCACTCTTTTTAAAAAAGATTATTTTCCCATATAGCCCAAAGCAGAATTCTGTGGGCTGTAAGGAGATTCTTATTACTTATCTATTTTATATATGAAAAAAAAAGTGAAAGTGTTGGTCGCTCAGTCATGCCTGTCTTTTGCAACCCCGTGGACTGCAGCCCACCAGGCTCCTCTGTCCATGGGATCTCCCAGGCAAGAATACTGGAGGGGGTCACCATGCCCTCCTCCAGGGGATCTTCCTGACCCAGGGATAGAACCTGGGTCTCCAGAATTGCAGATAGACTTTTTACCATTTGAGGCATCAAGGAAGATCCCATTATATATATAGTTGTGTGTATACATCAGTCCCAACCTCCCAATTTATTGCCCCCACCCCTGATCCCTGGTAACCATGTTTGTTTTTTACATCTGTGACTCTGCTTCTGTATTATAAACAAGTTCATCTGTACCATTTTTTTTTAGATTCCATATATAAGCAATATTATATGATTTATCTTCTTGTGTCTAACCACTCTCTAGGCCCATCCATGTTGCTGCAAATGACATTTAAAAAAAAATGCTGAGTATATAGATGGGGAAACAATGGATACAGTGACAGACTTTATTTTCTTGGGCTCCAAAATCACTGCAGGAGGTGACTGCAGCCATGAAGTTGCTTACTCCTTGGAAAAAATGCTATGACCAACCTAGACAACATATTAGAAAGCAAAGATGTTACTTTACTGACAAAGGTCCATCTAGTAAAAGCTATGGTTTTTCCAGCAATCATGTATGGATGTGAGAGTTGGACTATAAAGAAAGCTGAGCGCCGAAGAATTGATGCTTTTGAACTGTGGAGTTAGAGAAGAGTCTTGAGAGTCCCTTGGACTGCAAGGAGATCCAACCAGTCAATCCTAAAGGAAATCAGTCCTGAATATTCATTGGAAGGACTGATGCTGAAGCTGAGGCTCCAATACTTTGGCCACCTCATGCAAAGAACTGACTCCTGAGAAGGGACCCTGATGCTGGGAAAGATTGAAGGTAGGAGGAGAAGGGGATGACAGAAGATGAGATGGTTGTATGGCATCACTGACTCGATGGACATGAGTTTGTGCAAGTTCCGGGAGTTGGTGATGGACAGGGAAGTCTGGTGCGCTGCAGTCATCGGTCGCAAACAGTTTGACACAACTGAGTGATAGAACTGAACTGATATATTGTATGTATGTACCACATCTTCTTCATCATTTACCTACTGATGGACATTTAGGTTGCTTCCATGCCCTGGCTATTACAAACAGTGCTGCAATGAACACTGGGGTGCACGTATCTTTTGGAATTACAGTTTTCTCTGAATGATGCTTTTTAAGAACAGAAAAAAATGCTTCATTTGCTTTTAACTCTGGCCTCATGAGTCTTCCAATATACCTCTCTCTGTGACACCAATTGGCGTACCAAGCACAGACATGAACTAAGCCCACAACAAAATGTGGGCATTTTAGCTCCCTCCATCAACCACCGTGACCTCCGGTGGCTGAAGGTCATCTCTGCAGACTGTTTCAACATCCCTGTGGCAAATGCTTTCAATAATAGAACTCTCTTTCTGCACTGATTTCCCTCTTCCTCTTAATCCCCATGTCATATCAGGTGAACCTCTACTGTGTCAATGAATCACCTTATTTGGTATATTTTGCTTATGAATTACTTCCCTTAACAGATTGAAAGCTCGTGACACTTCAGGTTGGATACCTGTTCGATGCGTTTAGACCTTCCCTGTGGCTCAGATGGTAAAGAATCTGCCTTACAGTGCAGGAGACTTGGGTTGGATCCTGGGTCAGGAAGATGCCCTGGAGAAGGGAATGGCAATCCACTCCAGTATCCTTGCCTGGAGAATCCCATGGACAGAGGAGCCTGGCAGGTTGCAAAGAGTCGGACATGACTGAGTGACTGACACTGCTACTGCTTGATGCGTTTTCTGTATCCCTTCAAGGACATAGGGCAGTGCCATAGGACAATAAATCAACTTGCTTTTAAGGGTGTGCCCTGGCCTTTTCAAGGCTCAATTTCTCCTCTAAGTAAATGTTCTCAAAAGCCCCCCAGACAAAACCTTCACTCTGGGATGGGTGAGGGAAATATTGAGAGTTTGGGAGTAGACAAACTATCATATCTAAGATGGATAAACAACAAGGTCCTACTGTTTAGCACCTGGAAATATATTCAATATCCTATGGTAAACCATAATGGAAAAGAACATGGAAACAATACGTATGTGCTTAACTGACTCCCTTTGCCATATAGCAGAAATTAACACAATATTGTAAATCAAAAGTACTTCAATTAATTTTTTGTAAAAATGCCACTCTCTTCAATGTCTGAGTTTTAATGTTATTAGTCTGAAAGGACCAATACCATTTCTCTGTTGTCCCATGATCTACCCACGTTACTCCCCAAGAGATATTTATATATACTCACCTACCTCACACACAGAGGAAAGATAAATAAACACAATTCAAACTAAGATGCAGTCATCTCTTACTGACACTCAAATCCTTCTCAGAGTTTCCTTTTTTCTCTTAAGTAGTCATCAGATTTCTCTCTGAGTGCCTCTCTACCTTGATTTTGAGATGTGGCATTTAATATAATTGTGACCTTAAAAATCCATCAAGAGCAGCCATACAACTCACATACGTAAGATACTTTGTATGCTCACACTTTGCATGCTGAACTTCTGGCTGAATCTGATGGGTGGTGTTGGAACAGGAGTGGAGGATGACGGGGACAATTCCAAGAAACACTGTGGCTGCTGACCACTCTGAAGAGAATAGCCAGAGCACTTTCTCTGCTTGCCTCCCATGGTCCCTTTCCAGGAGAGAGGAAAGGAACTCTTCAAACTGGCTACCAACTATATTAAGGTAGGTCTCGAGGTCAAGTCTGATACAGAAGATAGAGTGCTGAGCCACGGTTCTCTTTACACACCTTATTCTTCAGATCAAGGGCTATGGCACTTTGTATAAATCTAGTCTAAGATCATGCTTGCACCAAAGAACTTTTGTTTGAGAAGTGTGTCGATGGTGAGTAACTGAACAGAGAGAGTGGATGATGGGTAGATCTATACCTGGACTTTTAAACAGATGCACACAGAGGCCGGCACACAAATTGCCAGTCTGCACTGCCCAAGTCTCCTTGAGCGAATTTGAGAAACACCAGCTGAGGGCTGACTCCCCCATGCTAAGTAGGTCAGGAGGAATGAGAACCCAATTATAAAAAAAAAATCACAGCAAAAGTCCCCCTAGTTGGTCTTAAAGAGTTATATAAAGCTCCCCTAATTGACCACATCAGAGGAGAGTTTGAACTGCTTGCATGAAAACAACTTACCATGCCTGGTGATCACACCATTGACAATGAGGTTTTACTTGAGGTGTTCAAGAATAATAGAAACTGTATTTTTAAATAAACGTGTTGCAACATGCAGGCAGTATTTTCAAAAGTATCACCTGCTCCCCTTTTAGAATGGTAGGTTGCTGTCACTGCTGGAAAAATTAGATTGGCTCTCATGAAATTTTTTCTTCAATAAACAGTGTCTGAGAGGGATTTTTTTTCCCTTTGGTGCTTAAATGATATACGTGTGAAAAGATAAAAGCTCCCTTTATAGAGGTACAAAAAAATATCTTTTACCCTGAACATGTTATTCAACTGAAGTCACCTCTGTTAATTCAGCTAAGTTTTATTATGTTCACAAGTCAGATTTTTTTTTTTTTGACATCTGACTCTTGTAGAAAATTGCTGTACTGAAACAATTTATCACTATTAGTATCATTTAGGTATTGCATATCAACAAGGAAGGTGATTATCTGGTGATATCTATGTATTTGAATAAAGCAAACATCACAAAATCTGGAACTAGGGAAATACTATTCTCAGGGGAATGAACAAAAAGAAAAAAAGAAGGTATAGAAATAGGTAGACATTTATGACATCGGTATTGTTCTTTGATTATTCACCTATACTTGTAATAGTCACTAGTTAAAAATATTTTGATATTGGGTAACAATTCCTTTCTGGAACAATCATATTTTATCACTGTTTAATAGTTATTACCATTTAAACTCTTGAATATCTAAATTTGTACAATAAAAAGTTGGTAAAATTGGGGGAACATCTATGAGAAGTTACTTTTAGCTTATAACATCCAACATGATTAAATAAATTCTGATATGAGAAACTTTTGGTGAATTATAAGGTGCCTTGAAGAAGTTTATTTATGTCATATCTGAATGGCAACCACAATCTCACATAGACTATTCCTTAGGGCCACTGCTGGCTTCATGGATTGCTGGAATCATTGCTATGACATTTCTTACGTGGTCAGGCTCACAAATTAAGAAGTGCATTAGCTATGGAAAACTACCCCTTATAAATAACTTCATAGTTGTAAAGGACATCCATCGAAAGATCTCAAAGTACATTTATTCTAATCAGGCTCAGTCTGGAGATAGACACACACAGCGAGAACATGGAGAACAAAGGCATTAATAGTCATAGTCAAAGTGTGCTGAGTGGCTGTGTCCAAAGTTAGAACTATAATCATGAACAGTCAAGGTCAAAACATGCTGAGTGGATGCTTCCTCACAAGGTTAGGACTATGCTGTGATCGTTGGAAGCCATCTCTGAGCTCCTAGAAGAGAGACCACCTAGAATATTATTTCCCAGGAAAATTGTTCATTTATTCATCCATTCAACACATACTTATGGAACCTTCACTATGTATTGACACAGAGTATTTGACCAGTGTGAGGGACAGAGCGGCACGCAGAATGATACCCGCCTTTTTTTGTGGTGGAGCTCTCTGAAGCTAGACACGGACGCTTAGGTTTTTTTGCTAGCTGTTCTAACACTCCTCTTTGTCAAGCTTATTTACTTCTGGCAATCTTCCATAGAGCAGAGCCTTCTGTTCAGAACCTAACAAGAAAGATATGCCCCTAGCGAACACTGGCAATTGGCTACATTTCCTGAGGTAAAACCTTCAACATTCATTGCACCTCCCTAAATCTTCCCTTTGCAGTCTGATTCGAGAGGTGGGATGAGACTTGCCTGAATGTGGCTGCTCTAGTAAAAAAATATTCTCAGCATTGCCTATTTCTATTCTTTCTGCTACTTGTTAAGTTTAGATTTCATCTCTTCTCTGTCAATAAATATGATAAAAATATGAGAAGGTCGAAAACATCTGCAGTCTACCCCTTAACTAATGGATCTTAGAAGAGGAAGTTCAAAACAGAAACTTGTTCTAGAACACATGGCTTTTGTAAACTAATTACCTTAAATAATAAGAACAGATAACTTATTGAGCATTATATATATGTATGTATATATAGGTACTACCTTGATATGTTAGCCACATTTTCTCATCATAAAATAATAGTCACTTGCTCGCTCTCAGTCATTCAGTCGAGTCTGACTCTTTGCATCCCCATGGACTGTAGCTCACCAGGTTTTCTGTCCATGGGATTTCCCAGGCAAGAACACTGGAGTGGGTTGCCATTTCCTCCTCTTGGGGATCTTCCTGACCCAGGGATTGACCCTGTGTCTCCTGCAATGGCAGGCGGATTCTTTACCACTGAGCCACCCGGGAAGCCCAAAAATAACAGTGGGGGGGGGGTATTATTTCCATTTTACAGATTAAGAAACTGCGAAGTGAATTTTCACTGCCAAGTTTTCAAGGTCAGAAGGAATAGAATAAAAATTTACCTAAGTTAATCTAAATTAACCTAAATTAACCTAAGTTAATCAGTTCTAAGGTCTATCATTACATCAAACTGCATCTTCTGTAGCACTGTATTTATTTATTTACTTATTTATCCTGATTGTAAAACTGAAGGCACCACCTATTAGCAAAACAATATCCATGTAATCCCTGGGGAGATATTTTCTGATTCCTGAGTTAATAAACAGAAGATTTGCTCCTCTGCCGTTAGTCATCTGGCTTGGCCTCCCTCCTAAGTGTTGTCTATTGATGGCGTTTTAAAGACGAGTTTGTTGGGTGGATCCCTGTGGGTTGGTCCACAAGCTGTGATGCGAGTGGTCTGGTCTCAGCAGAGGGTCATCTCTTTATACGAGGCTGTGCATTTCCACAACCATGGCTTTACCACAGACAGAGGATACTCAGGATCCTGTGGGGCCAAGACTTTGGTGGTAGGAGAAACCAGGACAAGAATGAACCCTCTTGGGGATGAAGACATGTCTCAGCACCGGCACAGACATGCCCTGGTGTTCTCCAGGGATCCAGCATTCTGTCATGCTGTGTGGCCTCAGTCGCTCAGTCATGTCCAGCTCTTTGTGACCCCATGGACTGTAGCTTGCCAGGCTCCTCGGTCCGTGTGGATTCTCCAGGCAAGAATACTGGAGTGGGGTTGCCATGTCCTCCTCCAGGGGATCTTCCCAACCCTGGCATAGAACCCTGCTCTCCTGCATTGCAGGCAGATTCTTTACCACCTGAGACACTAGGGAAACCCTGTTGGTACAAACCTACATAAATGCAAACTCAGGACACAATGACCAGGCCACACATTTGTGGAGAAAGTGATGTGTGACATCAGCGTACCTTATGGCCCCTGTCCAGGTACAAAAATAATTACACTGTGATATTTTTAAGGGCCCTGAAATATCCAGCAACCTTAACTTTGTGAGAGCAATGCTTTATAGCTGATATAGGATGAAACTGAAATAACCAACTTCAGAATGGTGCTCTCTAGCCAGTTTTCAAGTGAGTCTGCCAAAGTATTTTCTTTATTAGCTATTTCTGCTGTTTTTTCACTAGCCCTGGGACAGCCCCCCAAAACCCGATTTTGCTCTTTCTCTGTAATAGAATAAATTACTATTCAATTTTAGTTCATGGTTTAAAAAAGATAGTGACCTAAATAAATGGAAAATTTTTTTCTAACCACTTTGTCTTTTGTTCTTTTTCCCCCATAGGTTATACATTTTAACAAGAAAATTTGTTTATGCCCCGCCTTTTTTTAGACTGAAGCCAAGTGTCACCTTGGCAACATCACAGAAGACAGACAAACACATTGTACTTGGCATATATAAAGTCAGACGCAAACACGAATGGTCAAAGAACTCAATAAGCTTGAATGATCCCTTGGGTACAGGGGATTTTCAAATCAGACTGGCAGCTTCAGAAAGCTCTATCATTCTTTCCCAAGTCTTGGGCTAAACAGGACAGCTTGAACCACACTGCTGAGGTCAAGGCTTGGGATAAGCCTTCTTATGTAGGAGCAAGGGACCAAGAAGCATGGTGAAAAGTTACCAGTATCTCACAAATTTTAAGCCCTAACATTTCTCTTGCATCAAATGCTGTGTCTGCAAAATACCAAACGACTCAGATGAAAAGTAAAACCTGCAGTCAGCCATGATGACCTTTGTTCCAAAAAAAATGCACACAGAGATACTTACAATCATTTAAAAAGCTTACGATGATTTTTTTGGACATTGTTAATTTATGCTGTTTCTTTCATTCCATTGAATTCGTAGATTATCTGCCAAATGTTGATATAATCTGAGGCCCATCCCAGTTTGGACAGTGATGGAATATTCAATTTGAATATAATGTGGGTTCTTGGTTTTTCCTCATTCTCTTTTGGTCAATATTGATGGAGCACAAAAAATTATAATAAAAATTTTATACAAGTCCAAGGTTTTAGAATTTTGAGTTCAGTTTTCTAAAGCCATGGAAAAGCGTGGAGTTTACTGCCTAAAAAATGATAAGCTTTGGCTTATCGATTGGATTTCAATTTTTTTTATGATATGCCTTGTTTCCACTTCTAAAATGGACCACTTAACATCTTACACGCTTTCCATCCTTCTTACCAACTTTTAATTAACAGCATGATTCTGTATGGGGAAATTATGTGATATTTACTTATCCTCTTTTTGCAAAACATTGCTTTTTAATTTTTTAAATTTAGGAAATGTTTCTGCATCCTTGTTGGGTTTCATAAAAAATATCTGGGGAACCTAAGGACATTTAAGTACATTTACAATCACACTGAAAAATATTAGCTAAAATCTATGCCTTAAAGCATAGTCATGATATCTTGTCTGAATCAGAACAGAAAAACTCTTTCTGGTGAATATAGTTTAGAAAGACTCTTTTAGAATTGTTCTGTTTTGGTTTGGTTTGGGTGTCTTTCCCAGGTTAGAAAATAGGTAGTTGGTTTGCCTGATTTAGGAAGATTTTGGGAGTATGTACAAGACACCTTTTGTTTCTTCATCAAGATACATGCTTATACATGTGTTTTTGAGGCAACGGCCTATCTCCATAGCAGCAACTATCTCCTATGAAAAGTTCTCATTCATTGTGAATCTCAGAGGAGCACTAAACATTGGAGTTTATATGTTAGCTACTAAAGACTAAACGGTTGTTGTTGAGAACCTCCTGAAATGGGAAGAGTGCTTTACATGAAATAAGAGAAGGGTTTGAAGAGAGGGTACTTATAAGACAAGGGGAGGTTGACCTGCTTTATGACAGAGGCATCCATAGAAACAGCTTTTTCTAGGGTGAAATGTGGAAGATCTGAAGGAATCTCATCGATGGTGGGTTTCAGAGAAACAAGTATTGCTTTTGCCCTGAATATTGAGTTATCTTTTTATAGGAAAAAATACATAGATGATTACATTTCAGCTTAAGGTGTCTGAAACTAAGGGTGTAGCTCCCATTCATAACAAGGAGAGCTAGGCACCTAATTCCAGAATACTTCCATGACAATTTATCCTAAAAATGTAACTTACTTGAAGTCTGTTATCGAACTGCAGGGGTGTTCTTCACAGCCTTTGTCATGGTTCACATGTGAATGAAAAGTCAGGAGGAAAATTTGCGGAAAATGTCAGCAAAGCAACTTAGATAAAGCACTTCTTGTCTAATCTGCTTGTCTGTCTATCTATCGCACATATATTCCAAGGGTCTTTGTTTTCATGGATTGTGCTAAATATACTGCTAAAATTCTTAGAGAGAATCTTAACAGCTACTGAGGAAAATGCACGATGCAAAATTATGTCTATTTTATATTATTAGACATATAAATTATTTTGTATTAGACATATAAATATGTCCATTTTGCATTAGACATATAAATATGTATGTTTTATCTTAACAGAGGAATCTCACCACTATTTAAACTGAGATCAAGGGAGAAAATTATCCTGCATGCAAGAGGTGGTACACAACAGCTATTTACTCCAGAGTTTTATTTCCGCTTTGGTTAATTACTGAGTATGTAAATGTGTATGTACGTCCACAAAAACTTTTATTAAAGGACTCTTGTGGCACCGTTCTTTGAGATACCCTTACCCAAAAAGCAAAAATATAAATGCCTGAAAGGAATATTAAAAGAAAACAACAGTATGTGCTACTATTATATGCAACACATATAACTAATTAGACCATAACTTCATTGTTAAAAAATATCCCTTCTGTTTTCTATTTGCCCTTCTCTAAGCTGAAAAGAAAAAAACTCTTCTGTGAGTACTAAATTTGTGTCAGTTTTAATGGAGGGGGAAAAAAAAAGATTGCTTGTTTTGGATATAAAATTAATTCAAATCTAGCAACCTAGATACAAAATTATCAGTGACACAACTGCAGTTATTGTCATAGATTCAAGATGTAGGCACTTAACCTCTAAATTTTTTCAATGATTCTTTTTTCATTTTAAAAAAGAACATATATTATCATTGACTGAAGAGAGTATCAAATATGTGCAAGTAATTCAAGTTTTCCAACGTAAATATGTTGTCATTCTTACATATTTGTGTTTTATAATTATTTCATAATCTTGAAAATCCCTTTCTCCAAAGGAAAATTTTACTGAGCTTTGTATTATAAGAAGAAACAAGCCATCAATCAAGTGAAGTCAAAGAAACTCAAAGAACTCAACCCAGTAAGCCAAACAGTCGGGCACTTTTTGAATGATTTACTCTAGGAAACCGGATCTTTTAGGCATGCCACTGTATACACATCCTGAGCAGGACACTTATCAGGTTTTCTATTGTAAATTCCTTTATAGCTTTCTAGTAGAAAACACTTTTCATTTTGAGGAAATCCTTCAGAATATGGTTTTAAATGAAACTGTTAGCAAGGTTCAAAAGTTTTAAATTACTCGACCATGGTTACCATTGAGAAAACGCACTGAGCTATATCCAGAAGAGAACAAAAATAACCAGGTACAAGTTTAATTCTCTAAGGTTGCCATGTAAGTGCTGCTCAGAAAGGATTAAGACTTTCTGAGAACAAGAGAGCTTCCAAATCACTTACGAAGTGGGGAAACACACACACTCTATAATCCATTGTGTTTGGTCTATTCCATTCTGGGAGGAAATTCTAGTTAAAAAAGCAGAGATTCTGTATGTTTTAGGATGTCCTCATCCAGCTAATTAAAAAAAAAAAACAAAACCTGTAGAAATGCCATTGCTTTCATTTAATGAGAAACAGCATAAAACTAGCTTAACTCCACTTTTTGGAATCATTGCCGACAGTGAATTCATGGAGGTTAGCAGAATTCGTAATGTGCTTCCAAGTACACATTACTTGGTGCTTTTGCACTGTGGTATTGGAGAAGACTCTTGAGAGTCCCTGGACTGCAAGGAGATCAAACCAGTCAATCCTAAAGGAAATCAATTCTGAATATTCACTGGGAGGACTGGTGCTGAAGCTCCAATACTTTGGCCACCGGATGCAAAGAGCCAACTCATTAGAAAAGACCCTGATGCTGGGAAAGATTGAAGGCAGGAGGAGAAGGGGACGACAGAGGATGAGACGGTTGGATGGCATCACCGACTCAATGCACATGAATTTGAGCAAACTCCATGAGATGGTGATGGACAGGGAAGCCTGGGGTGCTGCAGTCCATGGGGTCTCAAAGAGGCAGACATGACTTAGCAACTGAACAACAACAACAACCAAGTACACTGCAGCTTAGCACAGGTGTCGTATTTTGTCAAGATGAACAAGTTATACATTTTAAGAAGCCCTTTTTGTCTTATTTGATAGATCTGGAGACAGTGTTGTCCCTAGGACTTACCTTCTCTTCTTTTGAGAGTTCCTCAGTTTTCTTGGATGTACAGAAGTTTGAAATCACTTTGTCTTAGACGAGTAGGAACCCTAAAACAAAATAAATGAGATATGTAAACTGGAAAAAAAACTTGATCTGATATTTTTTGTGTATAATTTTAATTCTGAAACTCTAAAAAAATTGAGATGCATCGTGCCAAAGGACTACTGCTGATCTAAAACAATTACATGGAAAAAACATGTTAATGATCATAAAAGTCTACCCCAGCAGTGTGTTAAGCTGAACTTTATTTGATGAGTCCACTTAGAGTCTTTTTGCTACTTACTCTAGTAGTAAAAGCAAAAAACTTATATCCATCTTTATGAAGGGTGAAATGTTTGTGAATTTATCTAAGACTTGCCATCTTTCCGTCTTGTTTAAAGCTCCTTCCACTTGTTCCCTGTTGCTAATTCCAAGATCACAAATGACAATAATTAGATTAAGGGTAGGACAAACTTAGGCCACACCATATTTCCAGAGCCCACAATTATGTTTACCATTGTGTAAATTTACAAATACTTGTTTCTGGTTCTGTTGAAGGGGAAAAAATGCACGGGTTCTTTGTTTTTGCATTTTACTTAGTAATTTTAAGCAGCAATCACATCCATTAATCAATTGAATCCATTCCTTGAATTTTAGCATTTAGCTTTCATTTTAGCACTATAAACCTTTGCAATGGTTTCCAGTTGTCAAACAATGAGTCTGATTCTCTCTGTTCCTCCCTTTTCTTTTTTTTTTTCTTACCAAAAAATGAAAATAAAAAAGAAACAAAAATACATGGAGGATATAAGATAGACAAAGATAGATCAGAGATCACTTTTAGGCTTTGAACCTGGTTGAAGAGATAATTGATATAATTATTAGAAAAAGGAAAGTGAAGGGAAAGAAAGCTATTGCATTTGTTCTCAAGGGGCCAGATGAAGGTCTATTGAAAGTATTGAGTTAGTGTGGGGAGTCAAGGAATGGATGTCATTCTCTAAGAGATACAGAGAAGCTGGTTTATACTGGAGCAAATATCTATGCACAGAGTGTTGGGAATAAAAAATAATTCAGGGACTTCCCTGGTGGTTCAGTGGTGAAGACTCTGAGCTCCCAGGGTGGGGGGCCAGGTTGGATCCCTGGTCAGGGAACTATTAATAGATCCCACATGCCACAACTAAGAGTTTGCATGCTGCAACTAAGACCAAGTGCAGCCAAATCAATAAAGTAAATAAATAAATAAATGAATATATATATATTTTAAAAAGTAATTCAACTGTGCTATGTGGCAATCTATGCTGACCGATCAGTTATTTCTTTACTGAAAGAAAAAAAAAGCATTTTTTAACCAAAAGAACAGGATTTGAACATCTGATGGACTGCATAGGAGCCACTGTGCACTGAAGAGCAAATGAGTGGTGGGGTGAATGCTTGGGGCTCTGAAGTTCAGGGAACAGTCCTCCACTCCAGATGAGCTACCAAAGGGGCCAGGGGACTTCACATCGCTCCTGGAAACCCCAGATTTTGAGAGGGTGTTCCAGAGTTCCCTGAAAGGATTTGAATTTCATCTTGTAAAATGCATATTTCAGTTTCTTGCAGATATTTGAGGAGTTTATAGCTCTGCTTTGGTTTTGAACTCTAGTTTGTGTGGATGTTTCTTTATGTAATTGTGGATGGGTGAGCCCCGCGATAGCACATTACGGGTTCGGGAAGGCCCAGGCTGGGCTCAGAGCCCTAGCTCTGACACCAACCCTCCACGCTCTCACAGCACCCTTAGGGTTACTGTTCCTTGGTGTTACTTGTGCTAGCCACATTCATAAGATGCCGAAAGGGCAGGTTTTGAAGACCAACTGCCTGTGAATGGACTCCAGCTACACCACGTAACACTGTGTCTGTGTAACCTTGAGGGAGACACACAGTCTCTCTGTGCCTTAATCACCTTGCCTTTAAAAATGTGAGAAGAAAATGAAACCTTCCCACACATTTATCAGGATGACATGACTTAATATTTGCAAGCAGTTAGAGTGCTAGCTAATACTTTAAAATGCTGTTTAAGCCTAAATTATAATTATTATTTATATGTGTACATTACTCTGGTGGCTCAGACAGTAAAGAAGCTGCCTGGTTCAATCCCCGAGTCGGGAAGATCCCTTGGAGAAGGGACTGGTCACCCACTCCAGTATCCTTGCCCGGAGAATCCCAGGGACAGAGGGGCCTGGTGGACTACAGTCCGTGGGGTCACAAAGAGTCGGACACGACTGACGGTCTAATGTTATGGCTGATTCACTTCATCATACAGCAGAAACTAACACAACACTGGGAAGCAATTATACCCCAGTTAAAAAATAAATAAATAGATGTTTTTCAAGGGATGTTGGATTGATTGGTTTTAGAAAGAAAATAATGACATTCTCCTAGAATCAGCTAACTTTTCAGTTAGTATCGACCACCTCGAAACAACCAATATGGGAGGGAACAACTGCTGAACATGCTCATGTAAAATCAGGCAAAGCAGAGAAAGCACAGTGATAATTGCTTGTCACTAGATTTCATCTTTTAGGGTGATTAAAATTTTCATAAATCCTCAGTGTGTTTTTTGTAGTGAACATATCCTATACTCCCCACCAAGTTTCAATTTTATCTGGAAACAAAGCGCAGTGTGCAAAACAATAAGATGCAGATTCTTTCTGTGTAAATTGATTAGCTTAACACCATAGGAAAAAAAATGTATGCCAACAAAATTTAAATATGCCAATGGAAGCAGGCAAACAACATCATTCAAAAAAAGTTACTGCCTTGCTCTTGAGGTGGCAGTTGACTCATGTGGAAAAATTATTAAACCCAATTTTGCTGATACCTACCTACGTAGGAAGGCAATTACCTACCACGAAAATACGACTGATAGAAAAGTTTGGTAATAGAGTCCACAGAAGAAGGTACAGATTAGAGTTAAATTTGGAGATGAAGATAATTTGAATTATTTACAATTATTATTTATAATTATTTACAATTCAACAGAATCAGAGTATAGATATATAGAGCCCTTTTTTATGTTTTATTTTTATATCCTATAATTACATATAAGTGTCATAAGACTATGAAAATACATAATGTACAAGAAGACATTTTAGGAGAAGAGAGTGGTTTTTAACACAACAAGAGATAAGCTGACAACAAAAGACAGAGGTCTGTGGATGTTGAAACCATTTCAAAAAGCAAATGGAGCTTGTTATGAAAAATCTCAGCATGAAAAACTAGTTCTATAAAGTTATAGCTGAGAAATATCTAAGCAATTTTTTTCTAATCAGCAAAATTAATAGCATTTTTGGGGTCTCACTTGCCATTTTAACATTAGAAACTCACGAGAAAAGCAAGAGTAGTGGTTTTTATACAAAGAACTTAAAAAATTCATTCAAGCTGTCTTTGGGTGATGAGAAGATAAAACTTGCTACTGGGAACACCAGCTTCTTAGTTATATGTATATTCATTTGCTCAGCAAATATAATTACGTGCATATTATGATTATGCATCAGGCACTGTTAAGGTTTTAGGGATAAAGATGAGCAAAGACAGAGTCAGCCTTTGTCCTCATATAGCTGGGACAGATATTAATCAAATTATCACACAAACAGAGCTGTACACATTGGACAATGGTAAGCGCCTCAAGACTGCACACAGAAAGACCTGAGAGGCCCAGAGCAGGCTCTTTGAGGAAGATGATGTGATTTGTCTGGGCTCAGTGGAGCAAGCATGAGATGTAGAGACGTAGGAGTGGAGCAGTTTCCAGACTGGGGGAAGAGCTCGGCCAGAGGCCCTGGGGTGGAAGGGAGACTGGTGAACTTGGAGACTGGAGAGGCACCAGGGGCCCAGAATCCTGGGCGCGGGCCCAGGGGTGCAGAGGAGGCTGGGTTGTCAAGGAGGGACTGGCCTGCACAGCGCACAGTGGGGCGTGTTAAGGATGTTAACAGTTATCCTAAGGCCAAGGGACAGCTTCAAAGGGACTCAAGCAGGAGACATGGAGTGCTCATGTTTTGTGTGTTGAGTACCGTGACTAGAGCTCAGAGATTCATCAGGAACTATGGTAATAGGTGTAGCAGAAGCAAGAGAAACACCCCAGTGAGAGGCACCCAGGTGGCTGAAGAACATTCAGAGGATTCGAGTGAGATTTAGGAGGGTATGCTGCAGTTCATGGGGTCACAAAGGGTTGGATATGACAGCGTCTGAACAACAACAAATGATAGTATTAGTCAATAGAAAATATCATAATCATGACATTTCAGAGCTCTGCAAATTCTACTGCTGGTGAGTTCCAGAATTTATGTTCTCATAAATTCTAAAGTTTCAAATACATAAGTTTTCTGCCTGTCCTGAGGGTCTTTTAGTATTAAAATGGAAAGCAAGACCAAAAAATGCTACTGATTTTGCTGATCAAAATAACATGGTTTACATACTTTTCAGTCATGACCTCGTTAAATAGATAATTTCTTTATCTTTTTTAATTTTTTTTTTATAACAAGCTCAATCCACTCATTTGAGTTGTTGTTACCATACTTTCAATTGCATGAAAGCAGCAGTAATGCACTTTCAACTTTGGACTCAACATACAAAATGAAATAATATAAATAACAAGCTGAGTCATTTCTGATAGTAACAGCTCTTCAGTTTTTTTGATAGTGAAGACTTTGGAAAATATCATTATAGAATATCTCATGATGTCACAAGATGTTTTTGAAAGGTGTTTTCTGCCAAATATGAAGCTAAAATTTAAATGGTGTGGGGAGTCTGTGAACCAACTTCCTCCAATCTGAATATTTATCCAATAAAAAGCATGTGAGAGGTTGGATATTATGACCAATCCAACTAAATCTCAATATTCTATGACTCATCTCTGCAATTCTCTTAACTTATTTGAATTTCAAAAGTTAAAAATATCCAAGTGCAATATATTTTCTTTTTACAGGTCTCCTTTTCATATCAATATAAGGATAATATGAAGACTATTTAAATGGTCCATATGTATCTCATAGATTTACTAATATAAATAACAGTTCATTTTATAAATTTAACTGCCTTAAATCAAGATTCAGTTGCCTTAAATCATTTTTGAAAGAAGTTAGAGTATCAGTGAATAATACATGTGTAAATATTTCATGAACAAACAACCATCAAGATCTACCCCACTTACCCAACAGGTAGTAAACATTTTATAATTTTATAATCTACATAAATTGCTACAGCATTTTAGTTTCACTCTCTTTCCCCCCAACTTCACTATTTAACTCTTGATGGATGTATGGATTTAGTACAGACATTTTGAAAAGTCCACTTTCTTGTAATCAAAACAAATACAAAATACAACAATACCTGCCTTAGTTATTGATGCTTATTTTTGTAAAGAAGTGTTTTAGCTATTTAAGGGAAAATATTACTCTCAGAATCCTGCCTTTGCTTTTTTTCTGACCAATAGTTAATATTCTAAATGCTGCTCTCCCCCCTCAATCCATAGTTTACTTTCAATATTGTTGCATTAGTAACGACACATTTAAAAAATGAAATGTATAATCATGAGTGCATTATTGTAATCTGCTCTTACAGTGGAATAAAATAGCTTGACAGTACAATGGCAGTAAGGAATTGGTCCCTCTATAGAAAGTGCCTACATTTTAAATGCATGGAGCTCTATGACCTTTACAGGCCTGGATTGCTTCTAAATTATTTTATCATTTATGCATCATGGGCTTGAGAGTATGACAACCAAGGCATTGCAATTACAGTGGATTTGTAAATTATTTATTTATTTATTTTGGGTTGGCTGAATCTTCTTTGCTGTGCACAGGCTTTTCTCTAGTTACGGCAAGTGGAGGCTACTTTCTAGTTCTGGTGCGAGGGTTTCTCTTTGGCTCTAGGACGCTTGGGCTTCAGTAGTTGCAGCTCCTGGGCTCTAGAGCATGGGCTCCGTTGTTAAGGCACAGGGGCTTAGTTGCTCTGCAGCATGTGGGATCTTCCAGGGTCAAGGACAGAACTCGTGTCTCCTGCACTGGTGGGTGGATTCCTCATCACTGAGCCACCAGGAAAGCCCATACAGTAGATTTTTATAGAGACAAGATCTTATACTAATACTACAGATTTTATAAATGAGAAGAAACATTTCTTTGATCTTTAAAAATAAGCTTCCTCTGTGTGCATATTGTCTACAAAATTCTCTCCTGTCAGGAAATGTTTAAAATAAATACACAAACAAATCAACAGCCTTTTCACCAGGTTCGAGGCAGAGCCTGCTGAGATACAATTTTTCCCCACACAGGTGGCCAGTGATGGGTGGCACACACTTAAATTCACTGGTGCCATAAACCAGAAAAGGCCAGTCAGAAATTCCTCCCTGTGATATAATCTATGTTCAAACCTTGTCTGATAATCATGGTTGGTCTGTATCTTTTTTGATGAAACCCCCAAATGTGTCTGTATACAGGAGGGAAAGAGAAACCTATTATAATTCTTACTGAGATAAACTCAAAAGCCATATTTCCACTCTACACATGTTCTCAGATTCATCAAGTTTTAACAAATATAAAAGATCTAAAAAAAAAAAAAAAGGATCTAAAAATAAACAACAGCAAACCCAAATTCCAAGTGTTTAAAATAACCAAGCTGATGAATATCTTCAAATGCCTTCGTGATGTGTGCAGTGGATTGTTGTTATTGGTAAGTGGAAAGTAGGAGGAAAAAGTTTAAAGAGGAATGTTTTCTTACTTAAATAAATAGAAAGAGAGAAGAACTTTATTGCCATGCTTTCAGTGCTATTTCAAAGCTCCAAATAAGCTAAAACAAATAAACCACTCCCTCATTTTGACCTAGATTACTGTTTAAACAAAGGTGCACATTCTTAATTTACATGAAAAGCAATTAGACCTGCCTTTGACAGCACTGTGAAAAATGTATCTGCTTAGGACAAGTTTTTTATTTGGAGAAAAAAAAAAAAGGCTGGAGATGTTTTTATATTTGATTAAAAAAAAAAAAAAAACTGGAAGAGGTTCTCCCTACCCAAGTCTTACCCACTATCCATTTTGGGACAGAAATGCTATAAAATTTTAAACTGGTTGAGACAAGGGTTATTATTATTATTATTATTATACTTTCTTAAAGGGTGTTTCAAATTTTCTGATTCAGACTTTGAGCCCAAATTTAGACATTTTATGATGATATTTAAGAAATGGTTAGAAAGTGATATAATTTTTTCCCTTCTTTGGAATGCTTTGTGAACAAGCTAGACACTGAAATACAAAGGAAAAAAATGAATTGAGAAAACCATGGTAGAAGTTATATTCATATTTACATTTATTCATATTTGTTAAAATATGAATTCATTAGCAGAAATGAATTTTTAGAGTATTTTTATTTTTCTTGGAGTCAAGATTTTATCAAATCAGTAAATGGCTCTTTTTTTTCTTTCTTTTCCTTTGGAAAGTTTTTTTTCCCCTGGTTAGAAAGATGGTACACATTCTTTTCAGTAAGTAAACATTTAAAGGAGAAAGTAAGAGATTGACTACTCTTGACATTTTAAAATAACATTTTCCCACTTACATTTATTTATTGAGCAAATATTCATTGTTCAACTTTTGCCTAGTTGAATATTCCTAGATAATAAGGGACACAGTGGTTAACAAAGCAAGCTCCACTCTTGCCCTCATAGGGTGAGAAGTCTAGAAGACCTTTACACAAGTGATAAATGCATTATAATGACAAATTAGACACTTTTTAAAAAAATTAAAAAATTAATTGAGGTATAGTTTATCTACAATGTTGTATTAATTTCTGTTATACAGCAAAATGACTCAGTTATATATATATATACACAAGCATGCTGCTGCAGCTGCTGCTGAATTGCTTCAGTCATGACTAGAGTCTTAGCAACCCTATGGACTGCAGCCTTCCAGGCTCCTCTGTCCACGGGATTCTCCAGGCAAGAATACTACAGTGGGTTGCTGATATATATATACATATATGTTTATATATATATTCTTTTTTATATTCTTTTCCATTATAGCTTATTACCAGGTATTAAGTATAGTTTCCTATGTATATGATAGGATATTACTGTTTATTTATTTTATATTTAATAGTTTGCATTTGCTAATCCCAAATTCCTAATTTATCCTTCCCCCACCTCCCCTCTTACCCTTTAGTAACCATACATTTTATTCCCTATGTTGGTGAGTCTGTTTCTGTTGTTGATAAGTTGTGTTATTAAAAACAAAAACAAAAACAAAACTGGTATTTTGGAAGAATACAACAAAGGGCCAATCTATTTTTTTTGTTATTTTTTAATTTTTTTAATAGTGGGTCAGTTCTAGCCTTGGGTGTATGTGAAAGCTTTCCTGTAGGAAACAGGACAAATAGTAGAGGTATTAGGTGGAGTAGGAAACAGAAGGAGAGGAAAGGATGTGCAAAAGCTTGGGAAGGCAGGCTGTTGGTGGGTCAAGATGCAGCAGGACTGACCGCCAAAGAGGACACGGTGCCAGGCGGGGCAGCAGAGCAGGGCAGCAGCTGGATCCCACGCTGCCTGAAACCCACGGTGACGATGATTTGTGTTTACTAGTGATTCAAAACCACTAGAGTTTTTAGGTTGGGAAGTGACATGATTCAATTCAAATAGTCACTTTCAATGATTACTTTTATGGCACATTAAGATAAAATTAAGATATTCCTAAAGCATCAGGAGACAGACATTTAATGGCCAGTGGAAGCAATGGATACTCCTAAAATGGAGCTGGCTAGAGATTCTTGGCTCCGGGCAGTGATAAAAACAGAGCAATTTATTGGCTTCCTTTAGTCCGCTGAGCCTTACGTAACAAAAGAGAAAAAGCTCAACTCAATCTTTTTTTCTAGCATAACATTTCCAAGAGAAATGAAATCAAGACTACAGGTCAGTTTTGGTCGGGAGGAAAAATGTCTAGTATGTTTGAAGTTTTACTTTGGTTTTATCCTTTCATATCAGCATTGGTACATACAAACAAGACCATTCAGCAAAAAATACTGTGCAAACGAATCTAGGTAGCTGAATTGGGGAAGGGCCGACATTCTGTGTACACATAAGGAATGATAGCCAGTCCACAATATCTCATCTCAGTCCTCAGATGGGACATGCAAGAAGCAGAAGGCCAGAGGGAGCTTGGTCAGAGGTGCTGAAACCAGTTCGTGTGAGGCTGCAGGATACGGCTCAGATGA
This sequence comes from Cervus elaphus, assembly GCF_910594005.1. Lineage (NCBI taxonomy): Eukaryota > Metazoa > Chordata > Mammalia > Artiodactyla > Cervidae > Cervus > Cervus elaphus. The sequence goes on along the minus strand of NC_057846.1, from coordinate 21,030,672 downwards.
CTCAGTGAGCATGCGTGCTGCCACTTCAGTCTTGTCCAGCTCTTCGCACGAAGGCAATGGCACCCCACTCCAGTACTCTTGACTGGAAAATCCCATGGACGGAGGAGCCTGGTGCCTGCAGACCATGGGGTCGCGAAGAGTCGGACACGACTGAGCGACTTCACTCTCACTTTTCACTTTCATGCATTGGAGAAGGAAATGGCAACCCGCTCCAGTGTTCTTGCCTGGAGAATCCAGGGACGGGGGAGCCTGGTGGGCTGCCGTCTATGGGGTCGCACAAAGTTGGACACGACTGAAGTGACTTAGCAGCAGCAGCAGCAGCTCTTCGCGACCCCAAGGGCTGTAGCCCGCCAGGCTCCTCTGTCCGTGGGATTCCCCAGGCAAGATGACTGGAGTGGGTTGCCAGTCCCCTCTCCAGGGGATTTTCCCGACCCAGGGATCAAACCACAGGTCTCTTATGTCTGTTGCACTGGCAGAGTGGTTCTTTACCACTGGTACCACCTGGGAGGAGATTTGCAATTTTTACTTCAGTTCCACTCCAATCTGGAGAGAGGGAGAGCAGATCTCCACCAACTGGGAGGAGAGGTTGCTCCCAGCGTGCTGGGCAGCCGAGAAACACCAAATATTCACTAAAGGGACTACACTTAAACCAGGTAATGAGCTCAGGCAAGAGGACAACTGAATTCTGCTTTGGGGTGTCCATGAGCTAGTTTCATGTATACGTCAATGGGATACGACTTTCACATGGCTTGCTTTCGGTAATCCTGGGAAGTTGTAGATGCTTGTACCATGGTCTGGACACTCCCACTTTATTATTTTTAAGCAGTCTTTTCTTTATATTTTCTTTTCTAACTTTTGGCTGCTCTAGGTCTTCATTGCAGCTTTCTCTAGTTGTGGTGCCCAGGCTTAGTTGTCCCATGGCATGGGGGAACTTAATTAACTTAATTAACTTAATCCTAGGCCAGGGATTGAATCCATGTCCCCAGTATTGGCTGGTAGATTCTTAACCACTGAAGTAGCACTTTTACAATAGTAATCTTCTACAATAAAATAGGAAGAAAATGTTGCACAGGATTACTCTTGAATTAAATGGGATACTGTACAATGTCTGATGCAAGGTGACTGCTTACAAATATTATTTATTATTGTATTTAAAAATCCGTGGTGAAATGCAATTTCTCTTTTTTTTTTTTTTTTGGTTGATACATGTTTGTATTAATAATAGGAAGCACGGTCTGTTAAATAGGAGCTTCCCAGGTGGCACTAGTGGTAAAGAACCCACTTGCTAATACAGGAGACATAAGAGACACAGGTTCAATCCCTGGGTCGAGAAGGTCCCCTGGAGGAGGAAATGGCAACCCACTCCAGTATTCTTGCCTGGAGAATCCTATGGACGGAGGGGCCTGGTGGGCCACAGTCCATACAGCCACATAGAGTTGGATGTGACTGAAGCGACTTAGCACGCAAGCACAACTGTTAAATGACTCGTATTTGTGAAGCATGCAAAGAGTCTTAAAGGGAATATCACTTTATCAATGTGAAGGATTCTGAAAAATGCAATGGAAGATTTCATCTAAGCTAGATAAATATTATTATCCTCATTATATAAAGGTCAGAGGGATGCAGGGAACTAAAGTAACTTGTCAAGGAATGTCAGCATTTGAGATTACAATTCTGGCTCTCCTGGCTCCTATGAAAACTATTAGACAAAAGTTTTCTGAAGCAAAAAAATCCCCATCCATTTAAATCATTTCAGCCATGCCAAATGATGACAATTCAGCCAATTCATTTTTTGTTCTTGGTTTTCTCCATTCGGGTCACATCTCCAAATTAAGTAAATAGTTAAAGAAAACAAACAAACAAACACACAAGCACAAGTCTGTGCCATTCTGGCATTGGCTAATCAGGGCAAATGGCTGCAGAGAAGGAACTGCTGAGAATTCTCTTGCAGAAATTTACAAGACAACCAGGAGGAAGTTAACAATTCAATCTCAATGAATTAACATTGAAAACCAAAAGAGGGACTTCACCGGTAGTCCAGTGGTTAATTTACTGCTTATTTAACTTATATGCAGAGGACATCATGCGATATGCTGGGATGGATGAAACTCAAGCTGGAATCAAGATTGTTGGGAGAAATATCAATAACCTCAGATATGCAGATGACACCACCCTAATGGCAGAAAGCAAGGAGGAACGAAAGAGCCTCTTGATGAGGGTGAAAGAGAGTGAAAAAGCTGGTTTAAAACTCAACATTCAAAAAACTAAGGTCATGGAATTTGGTCCCATCACTTCATAACAAATAGATGGGGAAACAATGGAAACAGTGATAGACTTTATTTGCTTGGGCTCCAAAATCACTGTGAACATTGATTGCAGCCATGAAATTAAAAGATGTCAGCTCCTTGGAAGAAAAGCTATGACAAACCTAGACAGTGTATTAAAAAGCACAGACATCACTTTGCCAACAAAGGTCTGTATATAGTCAAAGCTACGGACTTTTTGCAGTAGTCAAGCAAGGATGTGAGAGTGGGACCATAAAGAAGGCTGAGTGCCAAAGAATTGATGCTTTGGAGCTGTGGTGTTGGAGAAGACCTTAAGAGTCCCTTGGACAACAAGGAGATCAAACCAGTCAATCCTAAAGGATATCAACCCTGAATATTCATTGGAAGGACTGATGCTGAAGCTGAAGCTCCAATACTTTGGCCCTCTGAGGTGAGTTGACTCATTGAAAAAGATCCTGATGCTGGGAAAGATTGAAGGCAAAAGGAGAAGGGGACAGCAGAGTATGAGATGGTTGATGGCATCACCGATTCACTGGACTTTAGTGTCAGCAAACTGTGGGAGATGGTGAAGGACAGGGAAGCCTGGCATGCTGCAGTCCATGGGGCTGCAAAGAGTCAGACAGGACTGAAGCACCTGATCAACCAGCCAATGGTTAAGGCTCTGTGCGTTCACTACAGGGCGCACAGATTTGATCCTTGATTGGGGAACTAAGATCCCACATGCCATGGGCAGAGCCAAACAAAAACCACCACCACCACAACAAAACAAAACAAACAAACAAAATCATTACTCCCATAGAAATAAACAGTAATTTATCTAGGGGTACAAGCAAAATAACTACACATTCAGAATTAGATGTTCCCTAACTCCAAATATCCACAACATTTCCAGCTCTAGGCAAACATGCAACATATTTTCCTGCCTCACCATAAACTTCTCGTGGTTTGCTTTTATTATTTGATATATCATAAGCTCCTTACATTGCTCAGAAGTTTTAAGACATCTTTTCTCTTTATTTTTCCTCTAAAGACATCACAAATAAATCATAAAGTGATCCCTTAAGTTTGTAAAAGAGCAAGAGAAAGTCATCTTAGTCAATCTCTCTGAACATGTTCACAAGCTCATAACACGCTCCATTTGTAAGTACTGATATAAGTTTGGCATGCAAATTAATGCTATGACAATTTATAGGATTCTATCATTCCATCATATGGTCCTCATGTAAGGCAAGTAATAACTAGAAGGAAAATAATGTTTAAAAACTAGAAGGAAAAATGTTTTAAAAGCACATATCATTATTTTACCCCATGGTACTATATTTCTTAGGTTTGTAACCAAATGAACTGTATGTATGTGTCTGTGTATTTATTTTTAATTGAAGAATAATTGTTTTACAATATTGTGTTGGTTTCAGCCATACATCAACATGAATTTGCCATAGGTATACATATGCCTCCCTCTTGAAACTCTCTCCCACCTCACATGTGTATCTGAATTTTATAATGTTGACACAATTAAACTTATTAATAAAGAGTTTGTAGGGAAAAAGTGATTCTCAAAAATCATTCTCCTTTCAAAGTAGAACAGGCTAAATATTGCATGTAAGGATAAACAATGATACCTCTTTCACTACAATGCTCATCTTAATGACTGCAAAACTCAGTGAACCTATTTGCAGGGATGGAATGGAGACTCAGATGTAGAGAATGGACTTGTGGACACAGTGGGGGAAGGAGACAGTGGGGCAATGGAGAAAGTAACATCAACATATAAACACTACCATGAGTAAAGTAGATAGCTGGCGAGAGCTGCTGTATTTGTCAGTTAATTCATATGTTGATATTAAAAGTGACTGTCACTATTATTTTGTGAAAGTGAATGTGTTAGTCGCTCAGTTGGTCTTACTCTTTGTAACGCTAGGGACTGTAGCCTGCCAGGCTCCTTGGTCCATGGTATTTCCCAGGCAAAAGTACTGGAGTGGGTTGCTATTCCCTTCTCCAGGGGATCTTCCTTCCTGACCAGGGATTGAACCCAGCTCTCCTGCATTGCAAGCAGACTCTTTACCATCTGAGCCACCAGGGAAGCCCCTTATTATTATGTACATAAAACAAATCAATGCTGGAAAAATCTAAAATGTATACTAATGACAAATTTTAAGAAACTACAAAAAAAGAGAAAATATCTAAATTGCATATGTTAATGGCCTGTGTTCATTGGCACAGAAATAATTTTTAGTTTATGATGTGACTATCTAATGATATCATGAGTATATATTGAACCTAAGCACATATTTCCAATACTCTGTTAAGCAAATATATTTTGCTTGTGGATAATGTTAGAGACATAGCTTGGCCAATGGATCGCATCACATTTTCTATTTACATCTTAATTCTGTAACTGCTCTGCACTCAGAGGTCCCACAGAAGAAGGGTTTTCTCAGAGACCTTCGTGGGGGACATCTATGGAGAGGAGGACAAAGCTGTTGTGAAACCTGCTTTTACAAATAAGATGTTAGGTAAAAACCTAAAACCAAAAACACATCATGCTAACAAGGAAGTGAAAGCAAACTGTGTTGCTACTTGAGATTTAGAATTAAGCATATTTTTGTAAATGGGGCAAAAAGTTTCACTGCTTGGAAAACTTCTGTGGGTCAGATAACCTCAAGTGCCTTGATAGCACCAAAAACTTGAGAAATTCAAGGTTATAAAGAAAGAAAAATAGAAAAATGGATATAATACAATTTTGCTTTATTGAGCACATTTCTGCAAAGTGCTTTATTTATCTCAGTCATCTGTGTAATACCACCTTGAAGGATAAATGTCTCTGAAGCAGGAAAAAGAACCACTCACCCCACATTAAATTGAATCATCAGAGTCGGATCTTTAATCACTCTGGTATTTTAACTGGCTGAAAATATCAGGTCTCCAAAATAACCAGTAAAGATTGATTGATTTATGAAACAGTTCATTGATACAAGCCTAGAAATTCCCCAAATTTTTCAAGAACAAACTCTGTGTTTCTAAGATAATGAAGGTTATCTCTAATACACCAGAGACAAAGTGTGATTAAAATGGTCACCTTGAAATTAGAAAATTATGAATTAGAAACCATGAAACAATGAAATTGGGGTTTTTGAACACCTGCACTAGGAATGACTGTATTTGGTGATAGCTGCCGTTTTGTGAAATCTAGAAGGAAGTCCAAATGGAGAAAAACAAAGATGTTCGGGACGCTATTTTTAAGTGTGACTTTTCTCTTCTCCCTGCTAAGAACATTCTAACAAGAGGAAGGGGATTTAAGGACTTGCAAGACCACCTGTCTGCCATTATGCAGAGCTGAGGCCTCAGCCATCCTTAACAATGAAATGGCCTTCGCTGAAGGGTGGGGGCAGTGGTGGGTGGTCCTGGAGGAGGCCTAGGCTCTCACCGAAGCCCCTGGACAGCAGCTGGCACCAGCTACCACTGGAAAGTTGGCCCAGAACACTGGTTGTCGTGACAAAGTAGAGAGAAAAAGTAGAGTGCAGTTTAATTCCTTTGGGAAAATGGGTCATGTCTTATGTCCTTTAAATTAAAACCCCATGTCTCATCTTGATTATTTGTAAGAATAGGTATTTCCACTCAAGCTAGACTTTGTTTTTATAGCTAATACAGCTGGGATTGGCTTAATTGACTTAATGAACTTTACTGTTGATTAAAGATTCCGTTCATCTCTGTATGCATCAGTTGGAAAGGCTGACCTTTCAGGATGGGTCTCTGTTCCCCAGGTCTGCGCTCAGGAGCTCAGAGATTTCTGTCCGGACTGCCGCCACAGTGTACCTCATTAGGACCGGTGGCCTGGAGTTTAGTGAGGCTGAATACTGTCCCGCATCCCATCTGTCCTTGCTGCAACTTACTTGTTTTATTTCTCATAGCAGGATCAGCTTGCCTGTGCCTTCCAACATGACAGTTAACGAACTCCATCAGTCTAATTTAGTCTCATGCTGCTGTGAGCAGACTTGAGGGGTGTCCTGGGGTTACCTCTAGGTCCCTCTTTCTTTCTCCTGCTGGCATCCTCTGTTCCTCATGAGATCTCAATTTTCATAACAAATTTCTGGATAAAATGGGCTCTCTTCTATTTGTGAAATGGTACATAAATTGCATTTTCTGATTCAACTTAGATGGTTGGTAGTGGCTGCCTCCATGGCTCTGGTAAAGATTGAGAAGTTTACTCTAGGTCGTGGGAAAGGGTTTATGATTGATTAGTGATGTCCCCCCCACCCCACCCTGGGGTCAAAAATGGCCCCATATTTGCTGACTTTGCCTCTATTTCATAGAGCAGGAGCTTAATGGTAGGTAGCTGCCTGCAGTCTTTGCTGGTGGCTCAGATGGTAAAGAATCTGCCTGCAGTGTGGGAGACCTGGGTTTGATCCCTGCGTTGGGAAGAAACCCTGGAGGAGGGCATGGCAGCCCAGTATTCTTGCCTGGAGAATCCCCAGATGAGCCTGGCAGGCTGCAAGCAATGGTGTCACAAAGAGTCGTGCAGGACTGAATGACGAGGCACAGCCCGGCATGGCGGCCTGTGGTGTCTGTGTGTAGATTTTACTAACTTACGGTAACCAAAATTCTCAGAATTACACACAGAATGCTCACAGAGAAAGCCTAGGTCTCTCATTAAAATGCAAATATAATTTTGGGCAAAATTTGACTTTTTCTGGTCATATTCAGAGTATCCTTGGCATTCTTAGATACTAATTCAACAGTATAGCTTTTCTTTCTAGAGGAGTTTCCTCAGCTCTAGACTGGTCCCTACAATTTCTTGAGCTGCTGACTTTAGCAATAGAAGGAAGAGAGGCACAGATTAAAGTGGGATCAAGGGGAAATAGTAGGAAAGGAAAATATGCTGGCACAAGGAAAAGTGGCCAACGGACCCAAAGTAATGAAACTGATATTTTTCTTTGACCAGAAGGTCCTCTCTGGTGGCCACTGCAACTCACATTGAATCAGGGTAAACAGGGCTGATAAGACAGGGGCCTCTCAAGGGAACTAGTTTAGAGGCGCACACTTGTTTGATGGTATAAGCTTTAGTGTATCTACTCATGTAATTGCAAAAAGAAATGAAAACCTGCAAACTCTATATCTGAAAAGACATACAGATCATGGCCAATAGGTATATGAAAATGCTCAATGTCACTTATCATCAGAGAAACACACGCCAAAACCACAATGAGATATTACCTCACACCTGTCAGAATGGCTATTGTCCAAAAGACAAGAGATATTAAGTGCTGGCCAGGATGTGGGGAATAGGGAAGCCCTGTGCACTGCTGCTGGGAATGTAAATTGGTGCAGCCACCACGGGAACAAGTATGGAGGTTCCTCAGAAAATTAAAAATAGAACCACCGTATGATGCAGCAATTCCACTCCTGGGAAGACATTCTTTGTTTCTGAAGAAAATGAAATACTAACTCAAAAGACAAATGCATCCTTGTGTTCATTGCACGATTATTTACAATAGCAGAGGTGTGGAAACAACCTAAGTGTTTACTGATGGATGAATGGTTATAAAAGATGCTGTGTATTTACCAATAGAATATTACAAAGGCATAAAGAAGAATGAAATCTTGCCATTTGTAACAACATGGATGTACCTTGAAAGCATTATGCTAAATGAAATAAATTAGATAAATACCATATGATCTCATTTACCATAGAATCTAAAACAAACAAACAAACAAAAACCCCAAACGCATAGATTTAGAGAACATGTTGGTGGTTGCCAGAGGTGGGAGAGGTGGGGTAGGTGAAATGGGTGCAGGAGTGAAAAGGTGATACAAACTTCCAGTTGTAAAATAAATAAGTCATGGGGATATAATGTGCAGCACTATGACTAAAGTTAATAATACTGTAATGCATATTTGAAAGATCTAAAAGTTCTCATCACAAGGAGAAAAACATAACCATGCACTGTGATGAATGTTAAATAGACTTGTGGTGAACATTTCATAATATATACAAACAGTGAATCATGATGCTGTATACTTGAAATTAATATAATCCTATATGCCAATTTTACCTCAATAAAAAAGAAATAAAAACTAAACAAAACAAACCCCAAAGCTTCATTTTCATAACCACAATAATCTGTAATAAGACAAACTGCTGGGCTCAAGCTGAGACAGTGTCTTTGGATGCAGTTGCAAGATCAAACATACCCATTTGTCTCTTTGCCAGCCTACCCTTCATTCAAATAAAAGTGGAGAGTTTATGATATAATGAACCAGTAAATTGGTGGGAGGGTTATTTGAGAGTCTGGAATGCCTAAAATATCATAAAGGTATAAGGGCAAAGTGCTCTGATGAATTATTGGCCCTGAAAGAAGAAACTGTGCATGCTTATGGAAACATTTGTGAAAGCAAAACTAGGACTAAAACAGACTATCTAGAAATTACATAAAAACTTTTAAAGTGGTCCTGTGTCTCCTCACAGTTTATTCCCAATTTTCTTTAAAACTAACACAGCTCTGCCATGTTCTGTCATCCTAGTAGAATATTCCCTAGACTATGGTGAGAGAAACACAGTTGTAGCCATTTTGACAGTAGTTATTCTAACCTTGACCTGAAGTGAGTGAGAATTTCTTACCAAGAGCTAAGAAATTACTAAAAACTTAAAAATGATAGAAAATGTGTTATCCTGCATGTAATACTGGGCATGAAATATGGGTTGACCTCCTTCTTGTTTTTTGTAGATTTTAGTAAACTTTTTAGCTTCCAGGATGCCTGAGGCCATGTGTCTGACGGTCATGACAAGTCAGATAATTCTACCATTCTTTCCTTTGGTACAGGATACATGGGCTTCTGGTCATGTATTCTTTACAACTATATTGCCCTTTGCTGAAATATGAGCTAATTTCTGAAGGATAAGGAAAAATTAATTATTGAGTGGTTAGTGAAGATTTGTGTAGAAAAGGAGAAGGAAAAGTTAAAACAGGAGATGGAGTCTAAGAGCAAGGGCCTGAAAAAGGCCAGGGTGATGGTTCTGATTAACTCTGTAAAACAAATCACCCCATAAATTAACAGCATAAAACCACCATTGGCTGCTCACAGATTCTAAGGGTCAAGAATTTGGACAGGACACAGCGTGGGGGGCTTGTCTCTGCTTCATGAGCTCTGGGGATCTGACTGGTAAACATAAAGGCTAGAGGTTGGAATAGTCAGAAGGCCGGTCATTCATAGGCTATTGGTTGAGGGCCTCGGTTCATCCCTATCCTGGCCTCTCCACAAGGTCTCTTTGGATAAGTGAGGTGTGGACTTCCTCACAACTTTGTGGTTCATCTTCCAAAGTAGGACTATCTGAGCAAGGAGCCAGGAGGGAGCTATATTCCTCTAAAATGTCCTGGCCTCAGAAGTCACACAGCATCACTTCTGCCTTAATCTCTACTGGTTACAGCAGTCATCAGCCTGCTTGAGTTCAAAGGCTAGATGAACAGACTCCACTTCTTGATGGAAAATGGTCAACACTGAAGTTCTAGAACAGCATGAGTCTAGAGATAGAAATGTGGCTATTTCAAGAAAATACAATGCTGCAGTAATTGAAGGGCAGGAACCAGTGGGAAAGTGGCTCAAAACGAAGGTGGTGAGGTAGACAAGGATCAAGCCTATTCATAATATTAGATGTTACATTAAGAATATTGGTCCTTCACAGAAACAAACACAGCTTGCTAGTGGGGAAGAGCAGGGGGATGAGGTAGGAAGTTTGGGGCTGACATGTACACACTGCTATATTTAAGAGGGATAACCAACAAGGACATCATGGACAGCACAGGACTCTGCTCTACGTGGTGTGATGGCCTGGATGGGAGGGGAGTCTGGGGGAGATTGGAAATATGTACATGTATGGCTGAGTCCCTTTCCTGTCCACCTGAAACCATCCCAGCGTTAACTGGCTACACTCCAATATAAAATAAAAAGTTAGAAAAAGAATATTGGTCTTTTTTTCCCCCTGAAGCACATGAGAAGTCATCAGGAAGTTTACATATGGGAATAGGACACTCTGGTTTGCTACAGCACAGAGAATGGACGGGAAAGTAGCAACCTTCGATGTGAAGGGTCTAATTAAGAAACCAGGGTGATGAACAAAGCAGGATGTAGGTGGGTTTGGACCAGGGATTTGGCAAGAGATAGAGAGACCAGAACGAATTTAAGAAATACATGAGGCAAAATCAAACGGACCTGGATATGAAGAGTGAGAGAGGCTGGTGGGAAAAATGACTCCCATGGTCTGCTGTTCCGCTGTGAGGATAGGGGTGGGTGTCGCCCCAGTAGGGAGCACCAGAAGGTCGTCAGGGTTTGGGGGGAAGAGCCTGAGCTCCGCTTTGAGCCTCAGAGAGAGAGATGACTGGGCATGTTCTGGTGGGCAGTGGGAATCATAGGCCGGGTGTCCAAGGAGAGGCCAGGCTGGAAATCTGGATTTGAGTCATCTAAGCACAGGTGGTAGCTATAGCTGCTATCAGAGATAGGATTTTCTTGGGAGGATGCAAACACTTGATACAGAGTGTTGATTGAAAATAGAAAGGCAGTTCTGCACAGTGACTAGGGAAGGTGCTGCAGAGAAATTAGAGGGAAACTGAAGAGAGTGGTCTCTGAGGAGCCAAAAGAAAAGACCCATGGTTACCAACTGCATAAAATACATCTAAGAGTTTACATCAGATGAGGTCTAAACATGCTCATTCTGGATAAGACAACTTCTTACCATGAGATATAGGACCCTGCTTAATGAACTAAAAAGTTTTGTTTATAATTTTTTTAATATTTCACACTAAAAATATAAAGGGGGTAGGCATTTCATAAAACATAATATAATACTCTGCTATATGAAGTATAGTATTACTTATTTCACTAAAGGCATCAGAAAATAAGAGAGAGAATGTTTCAATGTCGAGTTGAATATCAAAGCTTTCCTCAGGAACATATTCCATATTAATACTACTTTTTTTCTTTAAAAAGTCAAATTTTAATTACTTTACTTTCACCTATAGTACTTTTTATAACACATCAGCTGAAAATTATTTCTAAACTAGAAATTCCTGTAGGTATTAGAATATGCATGCTTAAAATACATGAACATATAAAGTATTCTTCAACCATATTCTGATTATTTCTCTAAAGCATATTTCCATGTCCAGTTGGTCAATTTTTAAGACATTTACATATATATGGGTATGCATGTATTTTTGTATGCATGCAGAGAGACTATTAAGCACTACATGAATGTTTTCCTTTTCAGAATGAAATTGAATTCAATGATTCTAAATTAAAGGGAACAAAGTAATACTTCATTATACTTTTATAAAGAGCCCTATTTATCAAGACTAGAATATTTTTAACATAAGCCAACCACAATATGGTTACAAATCCAATATTCCTCATATCTATTTACTTGCAAAATGAATGTGCTTTTCCACTGGCCTTAAAATAATGAGAGTAAGAAAATAGGTTAAGTCTTAAAAGGTCTGATTCATTTTTTTCAATATTCATGAATGGATTGACTAAATGAAACCATATGTTATATTTAAAATGCTTAGTGGAACAGCATGCACTGAGAAATATTTTTCCAAGTCAAAGACCTATAGGCTAAAGTAGTTTCAAAAGAATTGCACGCACATGGCCAAGAAAGGGTGTAGGACTGTAAATCTAATCACAGCTTTATAAAAAGTTGGGGCAGTTGGCAAATGTAGTGACTGATAAATATTAGTGACATACAATTGTCCTCATCAACCTCAAGGATACAATGGACTAAATAACAAGATAACGAAGTCAGCATGTCATTGTGCATATAACAGTAATATGTCAACTCCCAAAGAAAAATTAAAAAAAAAAATCAAATAATTATGGGAAAACCAAATTCTACTTATTTCAAATGTATTCTTATAATGAAACATTAGTTACTTTGTCAAAATGATTAATATGTACGGAGAAGGCAATGGCACCCCACTCCAGTACTCTTGCCTGGAAAATTCCATGGATGGAGGAGCCTGGTAGGCTGTGGTCGGACACGACTGAGCGACTTCACTTTCACTTTTCACTTTCACACATTGGAGAAGGAAATGGCAACCTACTCCAGTGTTCTTGCCTGGAGAATCCCAGGGACGGGGGAGCCTGGTGGGTTGCCATCTATGGGATCACACAGAGTCAGACATGACTGAAATGACTTAGCAGCAGCAGAAGCATGTTTAGTGAGTTTTAAGCCAGCAACCCATGAGTATAATATATTAGGTCTAATTTTATTTCCAAGCCTTTATACTGAATTGTCTAACTTCAGGAGCACTGGGAGGAAGTGTAGGTTGTATGCTTAGATCATAGTATTCTGAACTACAAGAAAATGTTGGTAGCTCCTGCTTACACTAATTTGTATGTAGGATTCTCTTCTAAGAATCCTGATAAGATGGGCATGAAATATACTTGTAATTAGAGAGATGCTGAACTACCAGAAAGTAAATGTGGATACTTAGTCATCAAGAATACCTGCTGATCCTCAGGTAGAGTTTGTATTTAACTTACCTGCATGCTGTGCTTCTACCATTTGTATTTCCAAAAATACCCATTATTCAAATCACTAGCGGCCATCCAATTAAAAAAAAAATAACCAACGTTATCTCACTTTAACAAATATAATATGTCAATTGATCCAGTGACAAAGTTTATATTAAAAAAAAAGTGGTCTACTGATATTGGTATCAGGCTTAATATAATGCTCTAGGACATAAGTCAAATGTCAGGACCAACATGAGCTTTTGGAAGAAGGCTAAGTAGGAGATGATAATAAAGTCGAGTTTCAGTTGCTTTAAGGAAAAGCATATAAGAGCACAGATGCAGGGGTATGTCCTTGGAAAGAACAGGTGGCCTGAGACCCATAGATATGAAGAGTGAAAAGCCCCAATGCAAGGACCATTACTGATAGTGAGGTCAGTAAACCCGAAACCAAGACAGACAAGACAACAAGTTCAACTGGAATTTGGGAAAACATTAGTGACACTTAAAAGTCTATTTGAAAACTTCCTCTACTGGTATAGGTTGTTAACTCAGAGTTCTGGGCTGAATGATTTATGGAATTTACAAAGTTACAATCATGCAGCCAATTGGCTTGATCTAACTAGTCTCTTTTTTGCCTTCATTTGAGAAACCCTCCAGGCCCTGCATATAGAATAAAATCTACCTAAATGGTCTTTTTTAAATGGTTGTTTTTCTTTCTCTAAATGTTGACATGTTGCTTCTCTCCCTGAATTTTTAATGAATATAAATATACACGCTAACATTCTTTTAAGGAACTCAGCACGCTTTAGAGACACACGGCTGCATTCTCTAAGAGCCTAGGGAGCACCATGGTGAACTTATTTTCGTTCAAAGGAGGCAAATGGCAGAAATTGTAGTTGACAGAGCTCTAATTTACCAAGTGTTATTCCATTGGTTTGAAAGAAAAATTCTAGCTCCTAAAAGAAACAACCTTCTCACGGGAGTTTCAGCTTCTCATCCTGTGTGGTTAGTTCCTGAGCAGTAACTTGGTGTGAGAGACTGCGTTCAAGCCGAGATGGCCTCTGGGTAGTAGACAGGGAAACAGAAGCCCAGAGAAGTTCACTTCCATTCAGAGTCGGGGCACATTCAGAGCGAGAGACAGAGCCCACTTCTTATGCCAAGACAAATGACAGTTTCAAAAGACCACCCATACTTGCTGTGTTATTTTGCTTCTTCTCTGTGCAGCCAATGTAATAGTTTAAAAACAATATATATTTAAATACACCATTAAGCTAGGGAACAGATCTTATATTTGAACTACCTAATGCTGAACTGGTTGACCACAAATAGGTTATATAACAGGATGAAAGCGAGACATTTCAGACAGAAGTTTAAATTAAAATAACTTGGTGGGTGGTGGTGGTGATGGTAGTTCTGAAGCTTTAGAACAAACAAGAGTTTCTGGTTGGTTCTTCTGCAGGGATTATTTTAAAAAATAAAAAGGAAGGAAGAGAGGAAACTCCCGTCCTCTGCTTTGGTCAGTGCTCAGACTAATTTTAATTAATTCTTCAAAACATTCCTGATGTTGCTCTTTTTTTTTTTCCAACTTGTTTGAACTCCCATTTTCAAAATTATTACTTTAGGCTTTCTTGTTACACAGTCACCCTTCAACTTCTTTTCCCTAATTGAGTCAAGATAGTGGTCTTTTGGACTTAATAGCTAGCTCTAGCAGAGTCTAACTTTTGCTGATTTTCCTTTATTTTTTCCCCCAGTACAGCAAATGATAACCTTTCCACTCTTCCCAAATTGGCTGTAGACTCTCTTCGATGAAGCAAGAAATACTTCAGACTTTTAGAATATATTGCTTCTTATGTATTTATTCTAATGCCTCATTTGTACTGGTTTAGACATTTTAAGAATGGCCTATGATCAAGCAGACACTAGTGCCTTAGATAAATAACCCATAGAACCCAATACTTCTGACAGCAATCACACCACAAAACAAGAGCAAACACTTGATATGTGGATGAGATAAGTAGAGACTGCCTTATAAACACCAGACAGAGTCATACTAAGGGAATATTCTCCAGGAAGGTGATTTTTTACCACATGAGCACACTTTCCTTTCTAAGGACAGGTTCTCAATTCTTAGGGAGAACTGATTTTCGGCCAGACAAGGGCTGTGGTGATCAAGGCAGTCCCGGTGGTATAATTTTAGCTTTTGCAGAATTTTCCATTGCTTATTTTCAGCACTACTGCTATTTCATCATTTCCATGATTGCTCCCCCAGCACTGACTGACGATTTTATTGGATGCAGAAGGGGCTGAGTTGGATTATATTTCACTGAACAGCTACACCACCTGTGTAAAAGTCTTTGGAAATGAAATAATCCCATCTAATTGAAGAGAAACAATACAGCCACTGGACAGCTCACAACCAGAGCACAGACTAGATTTTCAACAAATTAATATCTCTGATGTTTATAGGTGATAATTTCCATCAAATGGATGAAACTAACTATGGATTATTGCAGGTTTTGAAGGTATGGCATTTCTTATTATTTTATATTTAACATAAAGGTTAAACTCATTAATTACTTAATAAGCGGAAAGTTTCTAGGAGTTAATGAACTGCTGCTCTTTTCCATAATGAATTTATATCAAATTGGACGAGCCAGTTTGAGGTTGAAAATGAATCCCTCATTATGTCCTGTCCTGAATAAAGCATTGTTCTATGAGTGTTTCTATAATAACAAAACATCTTTTTAGATTTTCTTGTCATCTGGAAGGCTTCCCAAGTGGCTCAGTGATAAAAGAATCCACCTGCCAATGCAGGAGACGTGTGTTCAATTCCTGGTCTGGGAAGACTACCTGGAGAAGGAAATGGCTACCCACTCCAGTATTTTCACCTGGGAAATCCTATGGACAGAGGAGCCTGTCAGGCTACAGTCCATGAGTCACAAAGAGTCAGACATGACTTCATGACTAATAATAACAATAAGAAGTGTGAATGGCTTGTAATCTGAAGAGGGACATAAGCTGTTTTTATACTGAAGAACCTGGAGGTTTTTTCCCATTCTACTTCTGAGGTTCCGTATGACATTTGGTTGGGAGCTTATGCCATACTGTCACTTTCACATGCTAATAATGAAAACTCCTTTCAGAAATGTTACGCCACTGACTGTATTCCATGGAAACACCATGTTCTCATTGCTTCACAAGTTGTGCACACATGTAACATTCTTTATCATCTTTGCAGAGTCACCTGAAGACTCACTGGTGGAGCAGACTGTCTTCATCCAGGAGGTAGATGGCCCAAGTGAATCAGCAAATAATACATTAGGTTGACTTTAGAACTTTGCCTGTCTGTTCTGGTTCTTTTGTCCCATCTACCTACTGGACAGTCCAGAACAACCTGCCATGGTGCCCTGAAGTACCTCCTTAGTCTTTAAATTCTGATTTTTCTTTTCATGCTCATCTCAGCAATTGCAAAGTCTCTTTTTGGTAGAAGGGAACTACAGACTATTCAAAAAATTTAACCAATCCTATCCTGTAACAAGATGAGAAACAAGACTGCTGGTGCTAGGAAAATCTGACCAGTGTTATAGGGGTTCAAAATTTTGGGTTAAAGGGAAGGACTCAGGAAATCAAAACAAAGTCCCTAGTTATGGTTGCAGAGGGGAAGGGATGGTTATGGAGTTCAGGACGGTCATGTACATACTATATTTAAAATGGATAACCAACAAGGACCTACAGTATAGCATAGGGATCTCTGCTCAATGTTATGTGGCAGCCTGGATGGGAGGGGGTTTGGGGGAGATGGATACATGTGTATGTATGGCTGAGTCCCTTTGCTGGGGGGTTTGGGGGGAAATGGATACATATGTATGTATGGCTGAGTCCCTTCGCTGTTCACCGGAAACTACTACAACATTGTTAATTGACTATACCCCAATACAAAATAAAAAGTTTAAAACATAAATAAATAAAGTTCATCCTCACACACACATATACACACATCATGCCCAAAGAACTGAAATAGCAACAAGCAATGAACTACGAAGAGAGAGGTCTGCTAGCTGCTTTCCATAGAGTATTTCTAATTCTTCCAGAAGTGAATGAAGGATAGTTTTTGTGACTATTTCACATTCGAAAAAACTGAAGTTTAGAAAGTTTCTATTAATATATCTTTCCCAAGCTCATAGAACTAGTGATTTTTGGAGCTAGGAATCTAACTAAGTCAATCTGATCAACAAGCCTATATTTTAAGCAGTATGTTATGCTGCTTCTAGATACCTCTAGAGGGCCTAAGACTTTTGCACAACAAAGAAGGCAAAAATATAGTTATGTGGAATGAGGGTAGGAAGTTCTAACACGAGGCAGTTAATGATGAAGGAGGGTCTGGTGAGTTCTGAGTGAGTCCCCTGAGATTATATGGCGGAATGGGTCTCACCATGAGGTGGAGTTGGGTTACCAGGTCTGGCTTAAAATAGTCTCCCAGAACCTTGGCAGTGGAGGAATTACTGAGGACGGAACCAGGCAGCTTATCACACATGATTAGGAGAAACGCTATCCAGTTAGGCTCTTTAAGTATGGTTTAGTCTCGATTCCTAGCTAGGATATGGGGAAAATCATGTATCTCTCTTGTATATCCTGGGGTCAGGAATGGATTCGGGTAGGGGTGAGAACAAAGCCTACCCTTTCAGCTTTTTGAGCTTCCTACTCTAATTCTTTCAATTTGTTCAATACTAGCTTCTGCAGATGATGTTAATATAAATCCTACCTGTACCAGTGATCCCTTGTAGGTTGGCAAAGTTATTGCCAGCAGAGCACAAGTCACTCCCAGTTAACACACGGGTCAGTAGGCAATCATCAGCTAATAAAAACTTTTGCATTTTGTGCATGATTTTAGAAAGGACCATAATTTGGAAATGACAGTGACTCTCATCAGATGTTCGTAAGAAAAGAAAACGATCATATGTTCCAGAGCACTTCAGTGAATTAAAGAATTTTAGTGGCAAATAATAATACTTAAAAAACTTGTAGAAACCAGTTGTCTATTATTTTGGCTACCAATTCCTTTAACTATGAGAATCTATACAGATCTTCTTGCCCTGATGTGAAATCTTACATAACTTTTCAAGTAAAAGGCAAAGAAGAATTCCTATGAAAATTAAGCTAATTGTTTAAACCAGATTATAAGCCTTTTTCTTTTTTAAAAAATATATTAGTTTGAAATTTCTTTTTGGCCACACCACACGGCATGTGGGATCTTATTTCCCCAACCAGGGGGTAGAACCAACACCCCGTACATTGGAAACACAGGGTCCTAACCACTGGACCATCAGGGAAGTCCCTAAACCTGATTCTTGCAGCAATAACAGGGGTTTTAGTTTAATCTCTTAAAAAAATAAATTGGAATATAGTTGGGTTATGTTCTGCTGTGCAAAGAAGTGAATCGGCCATATGCACACATTTATCTCCTTCCTCTTGAACCTCTCTCCCACCCCACATCCGCCCCACCCTTTGGGTCATCAGAGTACAGATACACTTGAAATATATTAGTTTCTTTTAATTAGTTAGTTTTAAATATGAATTCCTATGACTTAGTCGCAAAGAGTCAGATATGAATGAGCAACTGAACAGCAAAACAACAGAGGAGTCTTAATGTTTCCATTTCACAGATAAACAAACTGAGGGACTTGGAGGTCATGACTTACATTGTATCACTTACTACATCTCCACTGTAGCTGGTACCAAAATCCCCAGTAATGCATTCTTTGGGCTGTGGATTATCTCAGGGACCTGCTCTGTCACTGACTTTACCTCCATACTCTTGGCAAACATGCATCAATTCTACTTATCTCCTGCCTGGCATTTTGATACGGCCTTCCCTGAAATGAGAGAGATCCTCCACAGAGACTCCTAGGCATCTCTGCTCTCCTTCAGAGAACAAAAGACCAGGAATAATCTCATGATAGTAACCAGAAACTTTCATCTTGATAGCACTCCAGGAACATTAGGCAAGTACATGCACGCACACACCCGCCCACTTCATTCGGGTAGTCCATGTTTCTTGTCTCACTGGGAAGGCATCACCTTTGCATAGGCAACCTGCAACTCACCTACTGAGGTCTGAATTACAAAATAAGCCATCAAGATGAAATAGCCACTGATCCCTTTGCTCCACTGGACACCAATAAAAGCTGGCTATTTAAAAATCAGATGGAGATGTTAGACAATTCATGTTGTTTGAAGAAAACAAGTAAAAACAATTGGAAAAGAATGGCAGGGTTGATGTACATAGCAAATGTGACTCACCCAACATTTTCCTTGGCCTTTCCCCCAAATTGCTATGCTATAGTTTTTACTTTGCAATCATAATGGCTAAAATCTATCAAAAATCATTTCTGTCCATCAAAACTTTCTGGTTGCAAAGGAGACTTCCAGAATCATTAGTCATCCACTCCCTGTGTGTTACCCTATCATAATACAGCCCTCAGAAGAGCCAGTCCAGACTGGCCCCTCCCCAAATCTTATCTCTGTTAGTACCGCCTTCAGAACGCTGTTTCTCAGACTACAAACCCAGTGGCCATGTTTGATCCCTTACCCAGTGCAGTCTCAAATACTGCTGATCCCTGTTTATTCTTCCCCTGGGCTTCCCTGGGGGCTCAGGGCATCCGCCTGCAATGCAGGAGACGCAGGTTCAATCTCTCGGTTGAGAAGATACCGTGGAAGAGGAAATGGCAACCAACGTCAGTATTTCTTGCCTGGATAATCCCATGGACAGAGGAGCCTGGTGGGCTATAGTCCATGGGGTTGAAAAAGATTCAGACATGACTTAGCGACTAAACAGCAATTCTTCCCCCCAAAACATTCAGACCTGAACACTTCTCCTAGGTACCATTGCAATAAACTTGCCACAGTTGTTTCTCAGCTTGACTTCTATCTCTTCCACCCCTTTCTGAACCACATGCCCTTGCAGTCCATTCTCCACTCAGCAGACAGAATGGTGGGGAAGAAAATTGAATCCAATCAAGTCAGCATCTCTTTCCTAAAAAATGCTCCCATGGGGACCAGGGCTCCTCTCCCCACCAGGTTCCCTCTCCTTTTCTCCTTTCCCTCTCTGCTTCAGCTGCACTGGTGATAAGCTCTTCTGCCTCTTAGGATCTCTGTGCTTGATGCTTTCAGCTTGTAAGCCCCTCCCTGAATCCTAGAAGATGTCTCTCTCCATTACTCAGTCTCAGCTCTAACTCAACTCTTTGGGAGGTTTTCCCTAACTCTACCAGCTAACCTGGATTTCCTACTTCTCCTGGGACTCTCTCCATCCCGACCAGTCACCTCACCCTTTTCTTTTCAGCATAATTCTGACCACTCACTGTCAGCTTATTTGTTTCTGTCCATGTCTTTCTTCCCACGGGAGAAGGTAAACTTGAAGACAGGAATCTTCTGTTTTAACACAGTGTTTTCTCCAGTGGAAGCTGGTATATGGTAAGCAGATGTTCTATAGTAAGGAGGTGCTCCATAAACAGTGTTCATCCACCACCACAGTGCTTCCCTCTGAACACCCAGCTATGGTCAGCTGCTCTGGGTGATAAAGTTCACCTGATGAGGAAGGGAGCCCTTTTGGGTGAGCCTTCCTTCTTAGCGGAGGAGAGGAAGGTATAATGAGGTGTCACGGTGGGGACCAAAAACTGTATGTGTCTACAGAGTCATCTGCAACCTGCCAGAAGAGACAGCAGCTTCCGCCTAGAATCCTACTTATTTTTAAAGTCTGCATAATATCTGAGTTAAGGATGATGGATCTGGTTTTGAATCCTGAAATAGATGACAATTTCTTCATCTGTAAAGTGGGTGTGATTATGCTATCTCATAGGATTGTAAATGGGTAAAAGCTATGACAACAGCATATTAAAAAGCAGAGACATCACTTTGCTGACAAAGGTCCATGTAGTCAAAGCTATGGTTTTTCCAGTAGTCATGTATGGATGTGAGAGCTGGATCATAAAGAAGGCTGAGTACCAAAGAATTGATGCTTTTGAACTGTGGTGCTGGAGAAGACTTTGAGAGTCCCTTGGATAGGAAGGAGATTAAACCAGTCAATCCTAAAGGAAACCAGCTCTGAATATTCATTGGAAGGACTGATGCTGAAGCTGAAGCTCCAATACTTTGGCCATCTAATGCAAAGAGCCGACTCATTGGAAAAGACCCTGATGCTGGGAAAGATTGAAAGCAAAAGGAGAAGTGGGTGACAGAGGATGAGATGGTTGCATGGCATAGTGGACTCAATGGACCTGATTTTGAGCAAACTCTGGGAGATGGTGAAGCACAGGGAAGCCTGGTATGCTGCAGTCCATGGGGTGGTAAAGAGTGGGACATGACTGAGTGACTGAACAACAACAACAATAAAATACTCAATACAGAGGCTAATTTCTAGCATGTCCTCAATTAAGAAACTCCTATACTCTTCCCCTTCCCCATCCCACACACAGATGATTGCTTTTGAATTCAATTATATTCAAGGTTAATTAAGCTCAGAACCACCATTTAAAATAGTTTCTATAGGAAATTATATACCTAAACATCCGACTTCCATATAAATGCCTTTTGGAATACAACCTGGTTGCACTTTGAGAATTACTTGTCACGAAAAGTATTTGTGCTTATGTTTTGTTACCAGGCTGCTTCTATGTATACATTTTCTCAAGGTCCTATTTTTCTAGCACTCATCCCATTGTTCAGGAACAATTGACTTGGAGTGTATGTTCACTGTACAAATGGGACAAAAGCAGATGTGTAATTTATTCTATTTTTCTTAGAAACAAGAAACTAAATATAAACAAGAGTAATTCAATTCTGATGAATAGTAATCACTATGCTTTATAATACAACAGAGACAAAAGGGAATACAGAAGAACTTGTTACATTCAAATTGTATCTGAAAGGCTTATGTGATAGGCTGTGAAGGACCATTACATCCTCATTTATTCTACTTTCTGCTATTGACTCTGTTTTTTGTTAGTGAGACGTTCTTGCCTGTGAAAGCTGCTTTAATCTTGGAGACAAACAGTTAAAAAGGACGAAGCATGCAATTGAATTTTTCCTTTTTACGATTTTGATTTCTTAATTGTTTCTTTTAGTTACATGAAAATGTTCAAAGCATAGATCTTATCAATACAATTATTGGCTGCCTCAAGAAAACAATTCAAGGCCAATAGAGTGCAAATTGAGTTTACCAAAAAAACAAAGCAAAAGTGAAAACAAAAATCCTAACAGAAGGTGTTTTCTCAGGAAGATTCTATTTTGTCATACTATTCAGAGAGCATGTCTTTTTATTGACATATATGTGAATAAATATATTTCTTTATATTGAGAATAAAATATGTCTACCATATGACATTTAAAATAATAATGTTTTAACAAAATTGTTATTGTATTTCCTTCTTATTCAGAGTAGCTGAATAATTTACCTTCTAGTCCCTTGATGAACTCTTCTACCACCCAGCTTGCACTCTTTACATGGGAGATTTCCTGAAAGAAATTTATCTGAACTAACCTAATAATTATTTTATGGCTTACTGTAACACAGTGTACTTTTGATTTGAAATAAACCCTATGATCTTATTACAATCTTACAATTGTCCAATTATAGGGTTTTGCATAGTTTATTTCATGAAGACAGCATAAACTTATTAAAAAATTGAAGCATAAGCTAAGAACAGAAAGTGATCATGTGACTATAATGAGTCTCTTTCATGATGTAAATACATATCAAACTTGGAGCTAAATCTATTTATCAAATGGAGGAAAAAAAGCAAACCCACTATGAATATTTCTAAGTTTTCTAAATTTCATCTGGGGACTCCGCTGAACCTTCTAAATTAGTTATACTAAAAAAAATTCTGTCCTCTGACAGCCAACAGACAAAACTTTTAATTATATGTTTTGCTCTTTGCATATAAGTAATTAGTTTTCTTTATAGGAGTTCAGTTAGAAAATTTTACAGATAAGTAATGACAAGAAAATTATTAGACTGGATCAACGTTAAATAAACGCCTTCAAAATCTGTGGGGTGAGACACAATGAAGTGCAGGAAGTAAAGGAGTTTCTTATTTTTAATGCCTCCTGGCTCAAATGCAAGACACAGGTATAGACTCGTGGCAATTCTTATGACTGCTTTGAGGAGCCACAAACGGCTGGGTTTCTGAAATCAGTTCATTAGTTTATCTAATTTATTATGTCCATCCAGAAATGCCTTGCCACAGCAGAAACAGCAAAGCTGTTCTTTCATATTTAACTACTAATTAATTAGTGGGAATTCAAGTTGCTCACTATTACTAGAACAGCAATATAGTTTTTATGTTCAATAAGCTACATCATCTAATATTTCAAAGAAAGATGCTGTTTAAGTGGGTAAGTCCAAGCTTATTGCAAAGTATACTGACCCTTTAATAGGAACATAATGAGCGAAGTTAGCATCTGTACCTCCAAAATAAAAATGTAACATCAACATGCCTATTAACAAAATGAGAAAAAATCTAATTAAAGCAAATTAGCCTAATGTGCACAGGCTGGATAAGACAGATTACTTCTAAAAATCCGAGAAGATAATGGTACCCATATGGGATATGTTTTTGGCATTTTTCATATAAATTGGACAGTTTTAGAGGATAAATATGGTACAAAAGTCCTTATAGGCAATTATGTCTTTACAATGCTGGTGGCTGACATCATAAAAGTATAATTTTAATTGCTATTAATTGCATTAAGTCTAGCCTTATTGAATACTTAATGCCATTTCTGACAGTAGTGCTAATTTATATACTTTAATGAAGCTTCATGGTAGAAGTTTGGAATTATATAGCTACTTAAACTATGTCTTAAATAGTACATTTTATCTGTCAAGAAGTTCTAGATATAAAAACATTCACTGGATATTTTTCCTTCAAAAACAGGTTTGCATTTCTCATGCTTTTTTTGAGTGTGTGTGATAAAGTGATGTGCCAGTTTTTTGTTTTTTTTTCTGTAAGGTAATTTTTGAAAAAACGCTTTTAGTAATATTTACTACACATTTAAAATAGCTGCTGACTCTCCAGTGCGTTAGGTATTTAAACACATCTGATTAAAAAAAAAATTCAAAATTATTAGCTTGCAAAATTTAGCTGCCATCATTCCAGGCATCTAATCTGTTTCAGAAGAAAATAGTCATTTATAGCATATAAAAGGTAAAGAGACACAGAGTAAATAATAAATATCATAAAAGGCAGAAGCATTTTTGAATAAAGCAACAAGATAAATAGCTCTATCAACATTACATTTATCAGTTGGCATTTGTAGTAATTCTTCTAGCACTACTAGTTACCGGAGGTCTCTGCTGTTAGTGTGATTTGCATTATTAAATTATGAGAAATTCATTCATCTCAATCAGTGCTAGTTTCAATATTTGTGAATTAGTAATCTGCCTGGATGCCCTAATGGAAGAATGCATCTATTATTGCTGTTTCAATTTGTTTTCATGTTCGTTGACTAAAAACACACCATTGGAAATGGTAAAAACACCATACAGGAGGGCAATTGAGTGCAAGAGAAATCTTTGCTTTTAGATACTGAGACTTTTGGTAAACTCTAGCCTGTTATTTCTGCTCAGAAAGGCATGGTTAATAAAGTGAATGAGCACAAATGTCAGGTAAAATATGCCATGTACTTTTATATGCCCTATTGATTTTTCCTATAATTAAAGTGATGAACACACACTGTTTGGTAATAATGAAGCTAGATCTCCTTTTGAGAATTTTTTAAAGGTTTAGCAAAGTCAGTTTCAGCCTGTCGCCTTTTGGTAAAATATCTTTGCTCAGATCTCCCTAGAGATAACTAAGTAAAAGGCAGGATTGTGAGGGGAAAAGACTGAGAATTCTAGAAGTCTACAAAAGTTTTGATTTCCTTAGGTTCGGCATCCATTGTCTGTGAAAATAGAGCTTGGGCTGAGATTTCTGGAAAGAGACATCTGTCTTTCCGCCACAGCATCATGGCTGCAAACAGTCATACCTTCAACACTGCCCCGTCCCTTGCTATCCTTGGCCTAACTTTGAAGGCTATTCTAGAGTTCAGTCTCTTTATTCACCCTTTCACGCTGAGAATGTCAACCAATTAGTGCTACTTTATGTAATGCTTTTCATGAGACTGACACTGGTCCATAAGGAATTAGACTGAGACCACCAACCCATTTCGCATGGGCCAATGAGTAGCCATTGGATGGTGACAACTTTTGATCACAACCTGCGTTTGGGTTCAAACCAATTACTTAACTGCGACAGCTTCCATACCACCCGATTAGGCCTGTGTGTCATTCACGGACCCCGATTAATTAAAACAACAACTAGGCGGAAACCTTTTACATAACTTATTTCCACTGCTCTGCTCACCGTGATCACTGAAATGGAAAAAGCAAGCTAGGGGAATCAATATTGAAGCCGAGAGTCAACACTCCCATTTACTAGGAAAAGGATCAGTCTACACTGAAAAATAGGAAGAAAATAGCATCTCAATTTTTTCAAAGAAGAAATTAGAGCAGGAGTTTTTTAACGTGAAAAAAAATTTGTGGAATAGTTCATTCAATATATATGTCCTTTTGCCTTAAAATTATTAATCATGAAAGTAAATCATGCTAAATGCTACATTCTTAGGAATTACAGAGAAGTCTCCCTAATAACTTATAATTCCACCACAGAGATAATAAACTACTGTTAACAGTCAGCTGAATATCCTTTTTGTTCATTTATATGCACTCTACCGCATGGAATCAGTCGCTTTCTACTGCTCTGTTGTCTGTTTAGAAAATATTTTGTGAACCTGTTTTCTTTCAATAATGCTATGCCATAATTCAGATATTTTGCTTTCTTTCCTTCCATTCTTTCAAACTGTCTGATTGGCTGTCTATGGCAAGGCTGAATATTGATGTTTATTTATTATTATGAGTTTTTAACTTTCAGGTTCCTTTAGTTGTAAACTTCAGGGTGTAGGCTGTGGGTGGGCTTCTGTGAGCAGTAGCAATCTATTCATAATGGCTCCTTGCCTGCTGCTTATGATTATACAAAGGGGAAACCCAGTTCAGTGGGATTTTACATGCAATTCTCCCCTGTGGCTTTAGAGTGGTTCTGCGTCACTCCTGTAGAATCAAATATCTTGACTCAGAACAGTAATCTTTTCAGGTTCAAAGACATATGGCTCCGGTTTCTGTAAATCTGTTGGCTGGAATATGCTGTTCATCTGTGAGACCTGATTGAGGATACTGGATTGCTATTCAAGGAATTAAAAAAAAAAAATAACTCAAGTCAGGGAAACTCAGAATGACATACACAGTTTAAGAGTATTTCTAAGATTTTTAAGAATTCTAAGATATATAAGTATATTTATTAAATAATTGTATACATGTGGTTTATTCATGGTCACTGTGAATTTGCTTGTATTGTGCCAGTGGGCCCATGGCTGTACATCCAAGAATCCTCAGGTTTCTTTATCATTTATAATGTATGATGAGGCTGGATGAAGCCTAAAGAATATACTTTAAAAGTATCTTTAATAGAATATACACTATTATGGAGGAAATGTGTATAAGCTTAGAAGGATCTGCCTTTTTGTGGTTGTTTACCACTGTGCACTTCATACTAAAGAAGATATTTGCATGTGTAATAAGTAGAGGTTACAAAACCCCTGATTAGACTCTGAAAATACTGATAATTTGGCAATGAATTATTTTTATACATATAATAAAGCAAAAATATTCCTCCATATGACTCAGCTAGCCTAGTTTTAGCAAGTGCACTACTATAATTGAAACTAATAATGTTTCACAAATACTGTTTATCTCTGTATCATATTACATCTGATTAAGTCCAACCTGCTCCTCAATTATTCCAATCACTTATTTGTTGATTTTTTTTTCAGATGTATGCACTACAAGATAAACCTTGACGGGACAGATCATGTATGCTTTAGGTCTCAGAACATTCTGGCAGCTTAATACCAATAGCTGAATTCAAGTAGACTGATTATTGCTAATAAGCAGAATAAGCTAACATGAACTGATTGATGGCGTGGTAGTCCTCTCATTTAATGTTCACAGACAACCAGTTTGACTCAACATTAATCTATTTATGTCCACAATCATCTAAAACTTAGTCAGGGGAAATTAAAAGAAAGAAAGTTGATTAAAGTGAGATGCCATAAGTGATTTTAAGATTCGCGCATACTACTGGCATGTTGGAATCATCCTTTTGAAAACTCTTAGTCTAGGTGGCGTTATAGACACGTTAGAGAAAAAGTCTAAAGATCTGTCAGCAGCTTGTAAACCAATCCACACTTGCTAATAGGTACTTCATTCTTACTACTTCACTCTTTATGCCTAGGCTGAGAGGTACACCTTTTGGCCAACAGCTGAAGCAAACTTTCCTCCAAATATAGTTTCATGAAAATGCCATCTGCACCCTCCTTCCATTTCTTTTTGTGCCTTAGGACACAGAGCTGTTTTCTCTGGGTTTCAGGACAGTTGCCTTTCCTTGGAAACTGTCTTCTTGGGGCAGTGCCCACTCCCCTCAATGGTCTTCTTCACTCTGATCTCCTTGAGAGCACGGTCATAATCTCCGCAAGTCAGCACAGGGACCAGGACATAAATAGCTTCCAGTAAATTCTATTAAATTAATAAACAAATGAGTGAGATCCGTGATCTTTAGGTCAGGATTTGGATTTAGAATCTCAAAAAAAGAAAGTAAAGCAAAGATGTCCTAATCACTACAGGGGAGGTCTTCATTGAGCAGGAAATGATGACTAGTGATATGTCCAGTCCTAGGATACTGATACCCTGGGGCATGGAGAGGTGTGTCTGGTACTTTGATTTAGTACTGATCAATTTACCCCAACTTCCTCAAGAGTGGGCACTAAAAACAATAAGAGCAGACTCCCTTTCGGGTGCTTAATAAATAATTATATTTATGGTAATAAAAACAGAGTTGTGTGACCTTGGGCAAGTTAGTTAACTCATCTGTATTTCAGTTTCTTCATCAGCTGGGAGTAATTAGGATACTATTTTAGAAGGAGATTCTGAGGTTTAAGTGAATATATCTAATACATTATGCAAAATATCTAGAAGAGTGCTTGGTACTTAATCAGATTAGATTAATGTTTGATACTATTATCATTATCCCATCACCACCACCACCACCATCATCATTCTCATCATCATCAACTGTAAGAGAAATGGTGCTCATAAAGACAATTGCATTAGTCCTGGCTTGCATCTTTACCAACTGGTCGTTGAAGACGGCATTAAGCAAAGTCAGAGGGAAGCAGAAAGGCTGTTGACACTGAATTAAAGCCCCAAATGGGTGAATAACTGCAGCTTAGTGGAGGATCAGCAAAAGTGATAGGAAAGGGGTTAGTTACTAGGAGAGGATGATGATTAAAAATGGAAGGATTAAAGGTGATATGCTATATTGTGTGGAGAGAACTAGGCTATCATAATGATGGCACAGCAGGAAATATGATACAGGCAAAATAAAATAAAGCGAAAGGAATTAGAGAACATTAGGAAGCTCAAGAAGTAAAAAGATATGATAGTGAAGGAAGGCATTTGATGAAATGAGATAGGAAGGCTGCAGAGATACCCGGGGCATGAGGACAAGAAGCATGGGAGAGATCCTATTTCTTTTGGAAATTGGGCTGGGAGTTTTAATTTCTTTTGACTCTCATTTTTTAAAAATCCATTTCCTTGTTTAACCCCCTACCCCATTTAATTACTAACCTACTCATGTTTCCATTTCTAGCTCTCCCCTTTGTCTTCCTCCAGCTCAGCATCCTTCTCTAGTCTCTCCAATGATATCACTCTGCTCTCCTCCCACATTTGGGTACCAATGCCTTAACCCAAGAGCTCCTCCTCCTTATTACATTTGCTTGAACACTGTCACTCATCCTGAGGGAAATATATATATGTATATTTATTTATTTATATAAACATATATATATTTTGCTCAGCACCATTAAGCCAAAGGGAAGTGGAAATGTGTACTTCAGCTATGACATTTTCCTTATGCTGTTGTCTGACAGAAATTTAGAAAAATAACTAAACCAAAAGGTGATTCTGCCAGAGTTCTGCATTTTAAATGGCAAGCTGAAGGACAGCGTGCTGGATGCATATTTATAGAGTGGGTTTCTAGTTCTTTAGGTTTCAGTTGCAACCGGGGACCAAGTGGATCCAGCGAATAATGGTCAAGGCTGTGTAAAAGGATTTTCAACCAGAGAAACTGGGAAGCACAATTTCTTTGGATTTGTGTGAAACTGAGAAAAAGATTGTTTAGCCTCACAGGTGTACTGCACGATGCAGAGGGGGGGCGGCCTTTCATGTCTCCCTCAGGGGCGCTTGTTGGTTTTTTTATTTTTTCTCTCATCAGATTCCCTTACACAATTGCAAAGGAAGCTTTGTTCATGTTTCCTGATTGCCAGGGGTTTGGGACATTGCAAAGAGCAGGACATTTGGAGTCACACAGCCTAGATTCCACTCCCATCGTTGCCATTTACTAACTCCATGACCTTGGAAAGATGGAGACATGGTTAGAGGAGTAGATTGAGGTCAAGGGCAAAACAGTCAACACCAGAAGGGAACCAGGTTTTGGCCAGAATCTGACAAGTTTTGTTTTGAGATGAGTTGGTTTTGAAATTCTGTTGGGACTTCAAGGAAGATGTATTGTAATCAGAGACATGAATTTAGAGAATTTATGAGCATTGCAAAAACTTTGGAAGAAATGACATATATTCATTTTTTCATCTTTGCACCATAACTGCTGTTCATATTTCAGTGAATATCTTTATAGCGTCTATTCCATATTTCCCACTAAATAACATGTAATGAACACATTTTTGTGTCTACAGATATATCAGTATATCTATGCCATCATTTAATGATTGCATATACCTCATGTTCTCTATTAATCCTTTGGTGAGTATGATTCCCAAGAAAGCATACAGAGGGAGGACATGTGTGATAGGAGAAAGGAGAGGGAATGTGGAGGAGGGTGGGAAGAAGAGGTGTTTGGAACAAGATGGGAAAGTGAACATCCCATGGTGTTCATTGTAGATTTGACAAATGGAAGTTTGGGATTACAGGGACTCATGCCATAGAAAACCTCCACTGGATTTTGAGATGAGGGTGTTTCCCAGGAAACAGATGAGGTTGGGGCTGGGAACAAATGAGCTCCTAAAATGTTGGCAAGTCACAAAACAGAGCTGAAACTCTTGGAAGAGACTAAACTTGCTAGAGAAGCGGGATATGGATGAAGCAACATAGTGAGGGTTGCAGGATGAAGCAGGGTGGAAGATGAAATGGAAAAGTTGGCCTCTGGAAGCAGTGGGGATATTCTGTCCTTTGAGAGAGAAAGGAAGAAGTGAGCTGAAACAATTTTTGAAGCGCAGCAGAGGCAAGATGAAGGAAATCTGGTGCCTTTATCTTGTCAGTGGACAGAAGAGGCTGACAGAGATTGGCTGAGTGGAAGAGCCACATTGGAAAATATTTTAGGCAATCAACAGAAATCCAAACCAGTGGTCATCCAGCCAATCAGAGTCCATATAGAAGGATGTGAATTTGTAACCCATCTAATTGGTGCATTCTGGCTTTGACTAGAGGGAAGATCCCTTGGAGAAGGAAATGGCAACCCACTCTAGTATCCTTGGCTGGACAGTTCCATGGACAGAGGAGTCTGGTGGGCTACAGTCCATGGGGTCACAAAGTATGACATGACTAAGTGAGTGTGCAGTGTACACGCGTGCGTGTGTACGCTTGCACACACACACACACACACAAGTGGCTTTTGCCAAGTATTTGGGTAGAGTCAGAACTATGGGCTTTGCCTTAGATTGAGGCATATGAAAAATGCATAAAGGAGAAAAGCAGGTAATTAGAAATAGGTGAGGAAAGAGAAAAGGTGACCTTAACTAGAAGAACAATAAAAGTATTGAATTATAGGATGCACTTGCTTTAAAAGCAACCATGATATCAAACTCAAAAGGTGTAAACAGATAAATGATGAAGTATTATTCACATTGGACTTCCCAGGTGGCTCAGTGGTAAAGATCCCATCTGCCAATGTAGGAGATGTGGTTGGATCACTGAGTCAGGAAGATCCTCTGGAGAAGGAAATGACAACCCACTCCAGTATTCTTGCCTGGGAAATCCCATAGAGGAGGGCTACAGTCCATGAGGTCACAAAGAGTTGGACACTACTTAGTAACTGAGCATGCATGCACACGTACATATGCATGCATGTACGTTATTTGCATTACAGAATAAAAAGATTCTTTGCGTTATGGAAAAATCCAACCCTGTTTTCTCTCTTATCCTTATTGTTTATTTAAAATAAAATACAATTGTCTGGAAAAAAATTCAATTTGCAAGCATTTTTCTGAGACAGACCACTCCTACTGTTCTGTTTATGTAGAAATTAAAGCAAGAGTGTATCATGCATATATTTAGGACTTAGTTGATCATCAGTTTCTTTGCCGGCTCTGCACATGTGGTTTTCTGTGAGCTGTTTAAACCTTGATCTATTTTCCTCATTCATAAAACCAAGAGAATAATCTGTGCTTATTTCAGAGATGGAGATTATTTTACCTAGTGATGATTAATGACCTGATATCAGTAAATCAGTCTCAGCTTCTTGCAGATAAAAAGTACGTGTCCTGAGATTCCCATATTAGTGCATTGTTTTTCCTCCATGGGAACCTTAGCTTATTTGCTCCAATAAAAGCTTGGGATGTTTCCAGAGGGTATGTGATATACTAGGGGCATGGAATTTTATAGCATGCTTGATATTTTTTTTCTTTTATGAATGCTACCATGTAAAACGATGCAATTATAAAGATTCTTTTACTATAGTGAAAAATTTTCAAAGCAGCAAAGTACATGTTTCATGTATTAAGATATTGCTACACTTGTGAAAGAAATGAGCCACAATATGAGTGAAAAATCAAGACACATAAGAATGAATGAGCATTTCTCCTTTCTTTTCTCTCTTTCCTTTTTTTTTTTTTTAAAGATTGTATCTGATGTCTTCCCATTAGCAGCAGTTACTATTGGCCAGTGCAACAATTATTGAGTGATCTTTTCTTTTTTCTTCCCCCAGAATAATTCTATTTCTCTGTACTGTTTATAAGGCTTTTCCTTAATCGTTATCTCTAGTGAATTATTTTTACTTTCACACAGCAGTGTATACATTTAAAGTCAAAATTATTTCTTTGCTTTAAAGGCACCCACATACCACTTTAAAAAAAAAACAAACCAGAAAGCAAGCATAAAAAGCCTATGAGATTTTGGCATTTCTTTTAAATTTATGCCTCAGTGTATTAATATAATAGTGATGCCAAATATTGTTACTCCACAATTTATTAGAGATTACTTGGCTATAGGACATGCTACTCTGAGCCTTTTGACTTTAGGTTAACAGGCAAATATACAGTTCACAATCCTTTGCAAAAAGTTCTTTTTCTTTTCAAATACCCAATAAACTGGAACACATGTATATACACAATGTGAACAAATAACTCTGAATTCATGATTCAAAGCAAGCTAGAACAACTCAAGACTTTTAGGGAGGAAAAAGGAAGTCACTTTTTCTTTTTGGATGCAAATTTCTAAAAATCCATAAAACAAAATAACAGCATCCTTGCCCTTATTTACTTTCAAGGGTTATTATAGGCATATGTTTCCTATAAATTGCTTTGGATTTCATGGCCAAAGGAACATGCAAATATGATTCGGGCTCCAATAATTTTGGTGCATACATTTATTTACTCGTGTCTGTGTTAAATACAACATATGAGCCACAGATGAGAGAATGGTGGCCCAGGGGCTGTCAGGAGTGAAGTGGTGCTGTGTAACTGTTTTGAGATCAGAAGAAAATGCAAAGAACCGAGGAGGATTAAAGACACTCCAGGAAGCTTTAGGAGTCCCTTAGAAAAAAGGGACAGAGAGAGAAGTGGGGGTGGGAAGAATGAAAGTAGCAACGGGAAGCATTATTCCATTGCCAAAAAAACAGAATCCCACTCACAATATATGTAAGAATTTATTCTCATAAGGACGACGATAATCAGAGTGAAAAAATGATTTCTCTTTTCAAGAGGGAGAGGTCAAGGGCGCGTCTTATCACATTTTAAAAACACTTTGTTGTCTTTTTCTTTTTTTGACTGCACAGATACAGAGTACAAAGATTTAGGATTTTGAGAGTTCATTATGTTAAAACCGAATTCAACTATGTTGTATTTCTGTGTAACATTTTATTTTAAAGTAGATTTAAAGAATCAACATTATCTTAGCTGGAAAAAAATCAATCCCAGTTGATATCAGACTAGTACATGGAAACAATATTGTGTAGGAAATATAGTTGACACGTAACAGAAAATGGTTAAAAAAATGGAATCTTCTAACATTACCTCTGCTTATATTCATAACTGTACTTAGTCTTTTGAAAAGGTCTAATAAACTTTGACCTAAATAGGGAGCCAAAATTTAATATGGAATTTATATATATATAAATATATAAATATGGAAAATTTATATGACTTAGCAACCCCAGAGATTTTAAGCAAATGGATACGATATTAATAAAGTTGCCCACACATTCCTGTTGTGGAGACAGAAGATGTTGATTGTGGATATAACCACTTGAGATGTATAAGCAATTATACACTAAACCTTAGATTTCAGTCATTCTGGGAAAGGATATGATTATCCTGGCAGTTAGAACTATCTTCCATGTGTATCCTATACAATCTCAAATTCTATCATTGTTTATTAGTATCCCCGCCCGTAGGTCGTAAGATCTTTTCATGTGAGAGTTCCCTCTCTATAATGTACTGTCCACGGTGCTGAGGATGTAACATTCAGAAGGAACAACAACAAAAATGAATACCTACTCAGATGCTTCTGTCGACATTAGAGTATTCCTGAACACGTATACTGACACGCTGGCTGAAAATAATTTGGCATTGATTCATGTGTGAATATCTTCCTATTCTTCTATTCTTCATTAAACAGTACTGTGCTAAAGTGTTCTGGCATGCTGAGAGGTAAAATACAAACATTCGTACAAATCTACAGCATGACCTATTCCAGAGATGAAATAAAGACTGATTTCTAAATCTACAAGTTTCTCGCCATCACTCCAACCCTATAGCCCTCAAACCTTTGGGTAAAAAAGGTGAAACTAAAATAAAGTCATTTCCTCTGGCAAATAAAGGATCTCAGTTTATTTCCTGCAACCATCTTTCCTTTCAGGACCCGGAAAACAGATTACCAAAGGAAAATGCGGCAGTAGGTGCATATTTTTTTAAATGAAAGAAATTGTTCCCCAGAACTTTTCAATAAGAGAAAGCATGTGACCTCCTTTCTGGGAGACCCGCAGTACAGTAAACAATTGAATCCATATTCAGCCAGATGCTTCCAGTGTGTAAATTACTCCCAGGGTAAATGTTAGGCACTTCTGGAGCCGCGTTAACTCTTTCAGGCTTCGAGTATGCAATTTACTAAATTACTGCTGCCTGTACTTAATGGTGCTCTGGGGACTGAAAAAGATTAATGTAGTTCTAGAAGTGCCAAAGTTCCTCTTGGGGAGAGCATCTGACTGAAGGGAAGGGCTTGTGCCTCATCCTTCTTTGTAAAAGGAGCTATTCTTTGAATTTCTTTAAAGTTACCTGCCTTTTCAATATTGCACATTCCGTCCCCAAAATGTACAGTATATGCTAAGAACCTGGGATTCTTTTTTCTTCTGTATTGGAGAAAAGGTTTATTTTTGGAAAAGTTTTCACTGACCCTTTTCTCTGGGCGGGAAAAAAAAATCACAGTAGCTATTAGTTCTTGTTTAACGTGGTCTTTTTGTTATGTTGGAGCAATTGACTTCATTCTGCTTAATTGCTTCTCTGAAGTCATCCCTTACTGCTTTTCCTATTACTTCTCTGATAGCTGCCTTCTTTCATTCCTATTATTTTCCTGTCTGCTCCCATTGATGTGACATCTAAATGACCACAGGGCTTGATCGATCTCTCCCAGTTCATGATCTCCTGTGGGTATGACCTCCAGATAGCCGGCCACCTCCCTCTTTATACCACCTCAAATTCAATCCGAGTCTATAGGTTATCTGAGGTGGGGTGTTTCACCACCAGTTTGGGACATAATGAAAACATATGAAGCCCATCTCCTGGATCAACTCATGACATCTTTTCTTCTCCAGCCACAGGGCATCAGTCAGCAGCCTGGAGTAGCTATCACTCTGATGATAATATGAAAACTTTCCATTCCTCATAAAGCCAGGGGGTTTATGATGCATTCCTTTTTTCCCTTTTTTTCTTCGCCTATCTTTGTGATAGTCTCTTGTGAATGCTCCTGCTCCTTTTTATTCTGTGTCACTATGGACTGTTTTTATTAACTCTCCTTTTATGCCTGATGATAAATTCTTATTTTGCTTACCCATTTTTCCAAAAACCTACCAAAGCCCAACTTCCACCTGACTATATGAAAGTCATTTAGTACTTCTTCTTTTTAGATGAAAAACTCGTTTCTCTACACATCTACTCTGAACACACACACAGACACACACATATACATATATTTAATATTTTCTTATTTATTTGGCTGCCTTGAGTCTTAATTGCTGCATGAGGGATCTTTCTTTGGGGCATGGGCTCATGTACTTACAGAGAGCAGGCTTAGTTGCTCTGAGGCGTGTGGGGTCCTAGTTCCCTGTCAAGGGATTGAACCCATGGCCCCAGTACTGGAAGACATATTCTTAACCACTGGACCATCTGGGAAGTCCCCAGAAATATATTTTTAAAAAATCAAATATAATATTCACATAGTCTACCTATGGCCTTTTGTTTTTAATACTTGTATGTTTTGGTATTGATAGATTTGAATAGTTATGTTGACCAGTATTATACAAATTTTTAAGGTACAGAGATGGTATCTGCTGCTATTGTATAATTGCTAAATAACTCTTTGGTGACTCCATGGAATATGTAGCCTGCCAGGCTCCTCTGTCCATGGAATTTCCCTGGCAAAAAGACTGGGGTGGGTTGCCATTTTCCTTCTCCAGGAGATCTTCCTGACCAAGGACTGAACCTATGTCTCCTGCGTTGCAGGCAGATTCTTTACCTCTGAGCTACTGGAGAAGCCCATTAGGGGCAGTAGAAAGCCTAAAGCAGTTAGTTTACCTAGGGAGAAGCTGGTGCTAAACTATATACAGAAACTGTGAGGAAGACAGCACAGTGTATCAGCTCTAATAACAAAAGAACGCTTCATGAAGAGATTTGGGACTTATGAATGAGATTTGGACGGGCAGCAGAGATCATTAAAGGAGACAAGAGCAGTCTGAGGAGGAAAGGAATGCAGTGAAATTAGTCTTGCACACCCCAGAGCACTGGGGCCATGGGCTTCCTCTATACAGTGATGGGACATGCTCAGCATCTGTCAATTCTTATCTTGTTTCTTCATGTTTCTTGAAATAACCATTTAATGCTTAGTTTAGTAGATTTCTCTTGAGTATATATAATTCCTTAGAGGAGAAATAATTTTGAAAGAAAAAAGATAAGGGTAAGTTTCAGGATTTTTTGAAGAAGAGAGCCCAAATCCAATGTTGCCTTATATCACAGTAAAGGAATTACCTTACTTAATTCAATGTCAACATGCTCATTTGTTAATTCAATGTCAACATGTTCGTTTGTGTTCTAGTTATTGTTAAATGGCAGGTGGGTATTTTGGGCTTAAAAATTAGAAACTTGATATCTGGACAAAGAGCTGTGATTTTTAAGATTACAAGACAATGTAAATAAGGTGATTTGGCCCAACTTTACCATTTATTAAACATCCTACATGAGATTACGGTGCATGGTGCTATTAGGCTGAACACATGAAATTGCCACGATTCAACCATTTTTGATCTCCTCCAAACTGCAATTTCATATGGTTCAGCCTAGCCATTTCAAATAAACATGCTGGGTACTTATTTTATAGCTGCAGCTTTCTTCCAGCTTTGGCCTGGGCTGCCCTTCCAGACCCCATTTCCCAGGTGACCTAGGGCCTTGGAGGAGGAAGTTTCCATGTGAGAGAGAGATGAGTTACCCAGGACACAACCACAGCTTTCGAGGAGGTATGTGTGCCCCTGGAGAAGACCACCATCTGAGAAAGAACCTGACCAACATACACAGATACCAAGTTATGCTGGAGATTAAAACATTGCCTTTTATGTTGGGAAACTGACACCCCCACATCCCCCATTGTTAAATGCAAGAGTTGGTTCTTAAAGCCAAAAAATTGGCAGCCTTTAGGGTGAAGCTAGTAAGTCAGACCTGGGACCTCCATGAAAATGCTTTCTAGCTTGTGTTTGTGGCCAAGCAACTTTCTTCAAGAAGAAGTTTTCAATCTACCCGACTTTCATGGTAACTAGTGGACTGGCTATCCCCACAGCAGCTTCCTAGGTGGCTCAGTGGTAAAGAATTTGCCTGAGATACAGAATTTGCCAGATCAGGCAGGACATGCAAGAGATGAGAGTTTGGTCCCTGGGTTGAGAAGATCCCCTGGAGTAGGAAATGGCAACCCATTACAGTATTTTTACCTGGGAAATTCCATGGACAGAGGAGCCTGGCTGGCTACAGTCCATGGTGTCACAAAGAGTTGGGCGCTATGGAGCGCACCCACACACACACACACATATTCCAAGAGAACCTCAAGCTTACCTATCAGTAAACTCATCATGTGGGCTGTGCCCAAAATGGAAAAAGAAGAGAAAAAGGAGACATTGACCCTTTCAGCTTGAATTCTGCATCAGTCACATTCAGCCGCGTGGTATAGAACAAGTCAGGGTTTCCCTGGTGGCTCAGATGGTAAGGAATCTGCCTGCAATGCAGGAGACCCGGGTTTGATCCCTGGGTCGGGAAGATTCCCCTGGAGAAGGGAATAGCAACCCACTCCAGTATTCTTGCCTGGTGACTTCCATAGAGGAGCCTGGCTACTACAGTCCATGGGGTCGCAAAGGGTAGGATAAGACTGAGTGACTAAACAGATGTATATGCACATAAGACAAGTCAGCTGACATCACTGAGCCTGCTTTCTTAGAAGGTATCATCCATCATGTCTGTCTCACAGGTGGCAGGGCTGACAGCAGAGGTGTGAGAGGTCTGTGTACACTGTACATTGTTCGGGGGTTGTGCCAACGCTGACCATCATCACATGGCCCAGAGCCTGAGAAACAACACCGGGCCCCACACAAGCATCTCTAGTCCGTCCAAACCTCTCTGGACTCTGGACTCTGAGAGAGCTACCTGGCTAGGATAAAGCTTTTACCACCCTGCTCGGATTTCCACTCTCTATATACTTGACTTTTTCCTTTCTATAAAGGGTTTTACTTCAGCCATAATTTTTTTCTACTTTAGAAAGCCAATAAGAATTAATCAATCAATAATTGCATTGATGGGGAAAAAACTAATAAAAGTAGAACCATAACAGGACTTGAACTTAATAACTTTGAAATATAAAGGTGAGGCTTTATCCATGGGAATTTACAGATATTATTTGGTCACCAGATGGCTTTCATATTTCTTCATTACTGCAATACAAACATAAGAAATACGGAGGAAAAAACTCTATATAAGTGCTATAAATTTCATGCTGAATTCCCTAGTCCCTACCATGGTAGACATCCAAGGAATTTTTTTTATAAAATCAGGCTTAATTTAGTGTATATTTTGCTTCTTCAACAAAAAATGTGGGATAGTTAAGTTTAAGAAAATATTTGCACTATTTCTCTTTTTGCAAATAAGATAACTATCATATGTCTTTTTTTTTTTAACTTGCTGAAGTAATCTACAGTTTTCAAAGTCTCCCCACTGCCAAATATTAAATTTTGTAACCCTTCACTCATGGTATTCTTCTCATAGGTCTTAGGTCCTTTTACACAGAAAGAGGGAACACGAGTCATGCTTCCCTCTGCTATTTCTGGTCCTTTATTTCCCACTTTCCTATGTTCAGATAGGAGGTGTCCTTTTGCTTTTTAATTCCCACTGGACCCCTCCATATAGGCTTTCCATTCTTTCTTCTCTTTTAAAAAGACAAAGTGGTCAGTAAATTTCCTTTCCCTCTTTAAAAACACCTGTCAAAATTGATCCTTCATTTCTGATCTAGCTCTTTCAAATCCTGGTTCTGCCAATAACTCATTGGGAGAACTTGGGCATGTCATTGGCCTTCCCTAGCCTGGGTTTCCTTCTTGTATTGAAACAATTCAAGGAGATAATGCCACAGGGCCCTTCCAGCCCCAGACATTTATGAGTTTGTTTTCATTGGTTTCATTTTCGCTTTCAGCTGCTCTAAAAAGACTCACGCCCTCCACTCTGCCAGATTACTCCTCCAGTCTACACTGGATTACTTCTCCAGTCTATGTCATCTGTGCTCACAGATCTTGGCAAAGTGATGTCTTCCCTTTTTAATGTTGTTTAGGTCTGTCATAGCTTTCCTTCCAAGGAGCAAGTGTCCTTTTAATTTCATGGCTACAGTCTTATGGACATTATACTGTCCTAATTCTGATTACTTATTTCAGTGTGAACTTTAAACGGATATTCCTGGGCATCCTACCCTTGATGGGAAGAGTCCAGAAGGAAAGGATCAGGCTTAGGAGAGACAGGAGAGAAAGAAAATCCTTTCTCTTCTTAGTTGCCCTGGAACACTTATATCAAGTACTCTCTTTTCTGAGAAATAGACCCTAATAAAGCCAGCCTGTCCCACCCTAGACTCAGGTGCCTTGGGCCCTCTGAGGATTCTCTTGTATTTTTTTTTCACAGTTAAATACTTTATCCTCTCAAAACTTCATTTTCTTTTAGTAAAACATATTTAATGCAGCCTTTCAAAACTGTCTCTCCATTTTTTCCAAATGATCAATTCCTCTAATTGAATGAATTAATCTGTGCTAATGATCAGGAAAGATTCACATTCACTGTGATCTGATAGAAACAGGATGGGCTTTGAATGCAGAACATCTTTAGGTTCAAATCCTCTCTCTGC
Organism: Cervus elaphus; assembly: GCF_910594005.1. Lineage (NCBI taxonomy): Eukaryota > Metazoa > Chordata > Mammalia > Artiodactyla > Cervidae > Cervus > Cervus elaphus. The sequence goes on along the minus strand of NC_057846.1, from coordinate 20,990,814 downwards.
TGCTTGGAGAAGTGTGACTTGTAGCCAGTTTACTGAATTAACAGGTAAGGTTAGAGTGTTATCTACCAGGGTTTTCACAGAACCTGAAAAATAATTCGTTAACTTTTTTTAAGAGTCTTAATTTATCTAACCCTTATAACCATCCTAGGGACAGATACTTCTGCCATTTAACAGCTGAGGAATCTGAGGAACAGAGAAGCAGAATACCTGTAGGAGACTGCAGAGCTATTTAAGCAGCAGAATGGGAATTCAAAGCCAGACCATGCAGTTCATGCCCTAAAGCAAGGGTCCCCAATCTCTGGGATCTAATGCCTGATGAACTGAGGCAGAGTTGATAATAATAGAAATAGAGTGCACAATAAATGTGCTTGAATCATCCTGAAACCATCCCCTGACTCTGTCTGTGGAAAAATTGTCTTCCACGAAACAGGTCCCTGATGTCAAAATGGTTGGGGACCACTGTTCTAAAGCACAGTCCCATTCTGCCTCTAAGTAATTCTCTCTGAGTTTGAGCTGGATAATCAGCACAAGTGAGGATGACATTTTCTTTGTAGTGTTGTTGTAGGAATTAGAGATAATGTGTCTACAACATGGAGCACAGTGTCTGTTCCCTAATCAGCCTCCAATCCATGGCAAAGGGTAGCTCCCTTGTTCACTCTCTTTTGGCTCAACCCCTCTCAGTCATCTTTGCTAATTCTCTTCTCTCCTCTTCAGACTGTGAGGCGCCAGAGGACTTGGTGCCTAGCCCAGCCTTCGTCTCACCCAGGATCACGACTTTCAATCCTATCCATCTGTGTAGGGACGACTCCAAAATTCATCTTTAGCCCAGCCTCGTCTCCTGAGCTTTGCTTCATATTGATATAATTGCCTCCTTGACATTACCACTCGATTTCTAATAAACGTCTCCAACTGACTCTATCCAAATCTGTTTGGCCCACAGCCTCCCCCTTCTCAATCAATAGTAATTCCAGCTTTTCAGTTATTTAGTGTAAACCTCTTGAATTTATCCTGTTACAGTAGAGGTGTGTCTCCTGTCCAACCCTCACTGATATTGAAGCCCTAATTCCTAGTACCTATCCGTGTGACCTTCTTTGGATGTAAGCTCTCCGCAGATGATCAAGTTAAAATGAGGCCACTGGAGTGAGTCCTAGTCCACTATGCCCAGCATCCTCATGAAAATGGAAATTTGGACACAGAGTGACATGAGCAGAGGGAAGACAATGTGAAGACACTGGTGCACAGGTAGGGTGCTATCTACAAGCCCAGGAAACCCCGAGGCCCCCAGAAGCTAGGAGGGTGATGTGGAGCAGATTCTCCGGCACAGCCAGCAGAAGGGACCAATGCTGACAACACCTTGATCTCAGGCTTTCAGCCTTCAAATCTCTAAAGTACCCAGTTGGCTGCACTTTGTGACGGCAGCCCTAGGAAAGGAGCATAGCCTCCGTCTTCCCTCTGTCTTAATTCCATAGACAATCTTACAGCACATCTCCTTGGTTCTACCTTCCCCACACATCCACAACTGGACTTCTCACCACCTCCTTTGATACCACAGTGCCTGGCCTCTCTCACCTTTTCCTGGGTCCCTGCAGTAGCCTCCTACCTAATCTCCCTGCTCTTATCCCATCCCTTTCCTACCGATCTTCTCTATAGGAGCCAGAATGATGCTCTCAAAATAGAAGTGAGTTGGTGCTACCTGTTGTTCAGTCTTGAAACCTTTTCTGACTCTTTGCAACTCCATGGACTGCAGCACACCAGGCTTTCCTGTCCTTCACCCTCTCCCAAACTTTGTTCAAACTAGTCTGTGATGCTATCTAACCATCTCATTCTCTGCCACCCCCTTTTCCTTTTGCTTTCAATCTTTCCTAGCATCAGTGTCTTTTCCAGTGAGTCAGCTCTTTGCATCAGGAGGCCAAAGTATTGGAGCTTCAGCATCAGTACTTCCAATGAATATTCAGGGTTGATTTCCTTTAGGATTGACTGCTTTGATCTCCTTGCTGCCCAAGGGTGTCTCGAGAGTCTTCTCCAGGACCACAGTTCAAAAGCATCAATTATTTGGTGCTCAGTCTTCTTTATGGTCCAACTCTCCATGTCACTTACTTCTGCTCAAAACCACTCAGTATTTTCCACTCATTAATTTATTCCACTCAGATTAAAATGCTGAAGCCCTTACAATAACTCAAGAGACCCTAGATGGTCTGACTCCGGCATTTATCTGATCGCCCCTCTTACTCACTCTGCTGTAGTCCCAGCAACTCCTGTTCATCATTTGCACACACCACATATGCCTTTTGCCCTTCAAAAGAACCTGTCTCCCAGCTCCCAGCTGTGTCTTACACTCCCACCCAGTCAAGGACTGTGCAAGGCAGGTGTGTTCAAGCCAGGCATCTTTTTTTCTGCATCTTTCTTTTTTTTTTAGGCTGTGCTGCATGGCACGCAGTGAGTTCTTAGTTCCCCAACCAGGGATGGAGCTGAGCTCCTCGCAGTAGAAGCGCAGTGTCTTAACCTCTGGACTGCCAGGGAAGTCCCTCCTTCTGCGTCTCAACTCCTCTCCTGAGAGGTTTTGCTCACAGGCTTCCCATGAGTCTGTCTGAAAAGTGCTCAGATGTGCAGGACAGCGTGAGGCTCTTGTGAACCCATCCTTCCCTCTCTCCTTTCACAGGAGTCGGGTCAGCACTGTGATTTGGAGTCTTCCCTCTTCCGCCTGCCTGCGTGTCAGTCACTCAGTGGTGTCTGACTCTTCGCGACCTCATAAACTGTAGCCACCAGGCTCCTCTGTCCATGGGATTTTCCAGGCAAGAATACCACAGTGGGTTGCCATTTCCTTCTCCGAGGGATCTTCCTGATCCAGGGATCGAACCCCCATCTCTTGTGTCTCCTGCACTGGCAGGCGGATTCTTTACCATTGCACCACCTGGCTTCACTTCTATTCCCCATAGGCATTTCCCCATTTGTTCTTGCTCTTTCCTCTTCCCAGAATGCTTGTCTTCCAGGTACCCACTAGGCTGACTCCATCTTCATCTTCACATCTTTGTTTACACGTCACTTTCTTGGTGAAGCTCCCGACCTCCATTGAAACAGCATTCTGCCTCCATCATACTTGTTCTGATCCTGTAATTCCATTCTGCTTGTAATTGTTTCCCACTTTTTTCTTTCTAACTTGTTATGATTTACTTATTTCTTATGTTTATGGTTTGTTTTCTCTACCTTCCAGAATCATGTGGAAAATTTCTTCTTCTTTTTTTTTTTTTTGTTGCTGACGTGTCCCAGTACCTAGACCCATGCTGGCAAGTTAACAACATTTTTAAATTGGTATATTCCAGTGATTTGCACATATGTTTAGAACACTACTGCATATGCTGTAGGAGGAGGGATCTAAAAATAAACTGCTATTTTATCAGTTATGTCAGGCTCTTAATTTTCATGTTGCACCATTACTGTTGATATTGCAACACACAACAGCCTAGACTGCCTTTCTTATAGCCCATTTATAGCTTTTGATTATAGTTTGGTCCATAAAAATGTTACTTCACTTGGGTCACTAATGGGCTGGATTTGTACCTTACGGTCTACTTAACACATTCCCATCCAGTCAGAGAAGCTTTTTGGCAGAACCAACTTCTCTTTATTTGTAGAGAGCAGGTGAATCAGTCAATGTGTATGATCATGTGTAATGAATATAAATCAATCCACAGACTCCACTGAGGATAGGAAACTGCATTTCCTTGTTTTCTGCATATCAGCCTAATTCTGAATTCAGAATGTACTATCCTTGTGGTCAGGGGATTCTATCTCAGCCAAGATTGTGTTGAAGCCTGAGGTCAAAGAAGGTTCTGGGGAGGTCCCTACCACCACTGGACACGTGTCTATGATACAACCCCAGGCCACACGGTCTTAGGTTTCAGGTCTCTGTGACATGGAGTTTGAGAATTTTTAGGGAGACGAGTTCATTGTTCGAAGATCTTCCTGACCCAGGCATTGAACTCGGGTTTCCTGCATTGCAGGCAGATTCTTTACCCTCTGAACCACCAGGGAAGCCCACAAAGTAATATTTCAATGTTGACATTTCAATAATTGATTCTCCTTCTAATGATGGAGTAATGAGTTTCTTTATTACAGAAAGGAGGGATGATGCTGTTTTCTTTTTCTGCTATGTCTCTAGGAAGTACTTCCCATACCTTTTATCTCCGTTTCCTCTGTAGCATGAAGAGAAAAAAGAATGATGCCAGTTTGCTAAGTGATCTTTCTGAATGGAACCATAAGTCATTTACCCATACGGTAGCAGAGAAGTTGCTGCTATGGCCATGATCAAACTACTCCAATCAGATCCGGCTTACGAGCTTCTCAGCAGCTAGGCCAACTCCTCGGACCTGCGCACTCTTCAGAGGGCAGGTCCTTTTTCTTGTGAGCTGCTCATTTTAAGTCAGCAAGTACCAGCTCTCTCGTTGAACATTTCCAACCTTGTTTTCACCTAGCTTCTTGTTAAAAGGACTGTACTAAAGGGAGACACAAGGTCTGTTTTAATAAAAGGATATGGCTAAAACTTAGGAAACCAAACTTAGTTTAAAAACCAGTATAATACAGTTTCTCTCAGCAGGTACAGGGGGAGAACTTGGGAGGCATCCCGGACCTGGTTGGGGAAGCAGAGATGGAGAAACGACTCTGAGTGAGGCATGGTGAGGGGTCTGTCCGTGGTTCCTGGCTCGCAGGAGATGGCCTGTGGAAGAAGCAGAGGTAAGAAAGGGAAACTGGTAGGGGCTGGGGGGCCTTGAATGCCAGCCAGAGACGTTCGTGCTAATTCATAGGCCACAAGAAAGCCCTGTACATGCCGGGGGAGGAAAAGGGTACGTGATTGTCCTTGAGCTTTCAGAAGGCTGACCCTGCACTGAGGCGGGCTGTGCTCGGGGTTGGTGCAAGCCTGACGACCGTCCACGGGTAGGTGACTACAATCAATCCAGGTGAAAGTGAGCACCGCCTGAAGATAAAGGGCGGATCGGAGAGCCACGAGCAGAGTAAAACAGGAAATTAAAGAAAAGAGATGAGCATAAGCAGCAAGGAGGGCCAGGCAGGAGAAAGGAGGGTGCCCAGACATAGGCGTGAAGAGTAGCATGTGGCAATCACTTTGTCAGAGAAGCAGCCCCTACAGATGTGCACATGGGGCTTGTTGTTATTAATGTTGCTCTGTGACCAAAGGTTTGCTGATTTAAGCCGAGGAAATTATACGCCAAGCGCAGGTGTAAAAAGTGGAAAAACGACACTGCTGGAAGCGCCAGCGGGGCCTCTGCTCTGCCCACACGCTCCTGGGCACTCGCTGTTTTCCACGGTTTCTCACCTCATCTGCCCCTTCCCGTTTGGCCGAGGCGGGTGCCTGGCTGGAGAGGTGAGGCAGGAAAACTGGCAGGACAGGCCCAAAACACCACGGAGCTGAGGCACCTGGGGAACCCTGAACCAGTGACAGAGGGGAGGTGGGGGACGAGCACTCCAGCTTCCTTGCCCCTTGGGTGAGAACGACTCTGGACTGTTCCATGCAATCTCTCAGAGGCGGGATTCCATGGAAGCCTTTATTGAACTTTCTGCTTCCTTCTTCCCTTCTGCTTCACTTTTTCCACTTCTCTCCAAGGTCTTTCTGGCAGTCCTTTCCAATTAAACCCTTTAAAGCTTGCCTCAGGGACTATTTCTAGGGAAACCCAAACCAAAAGATGCCAGATTTCAAACATCACACACAGTACTTGTACCAAGCAGATTCCACTAGCCCAGAGTCTGCCTTGCTGCACCTCTCCCAGCCATGCCACACACCTTCTGCCTTCCAAGATACCAGCCCCAGAAGATCTTAAACCAATGTTCCCTAAACCATCTTATGTTTACATCTGAGATGCCACTTATCCTAGTAGTGATTGCTTTTGGTTTTGGTTGTAGGATCAATCAGTTAGTTCAGTTCAGTGCAGTCACTCAGTTGTGTCCAACTCTTTGCGACCCCATGAACCGCAGCACGCCAGGCCTGCCTGTCCATCACCAACTCCCGGAGTCGACCCAAGCCCATGTCCATTGAGTCGGTGATGCCATCCAACCATCTCATCCTCTGTCATCCCCTTCTCCTCCTGCTTTCAATCTTTCTGAGAATCAGGGTCTTTTCAAAGGAGTCAGCTCTTCACATCAGGTGGCCAAAGTATTGGAGTTTCAGCTCCAACATCAGTCCTTCCAATGAACATTCAGGACTGCTTTCCTTTAGGATGGACTGGTTGGATCTCCCTGCAGTCCAAGGGACTGCAGGCCAATAGCAGGACATAATCCCCTAAAATGTTTATTTCCAGCTTTAAAATTAAGGAAGCCTGGTAACCACTACTTTGTTCCCTGTATCAGTGAGTCTGTTTTTCTTTTGTTATATTTATTCCTGTCTTTTATTTTTTAGATTTCACCTATATGTGAAAATATCTGGTATTTGTCTTTGGCTTATTTCATCGAGTATTAGGGGATTAACAGGTACAGACTACTAGGTATAAAACTACTAGGGTGTGTTCCCAGACACCTCCTGCCCCGGTGACTTTCACAGTTGAATTTTATATTGGGGTTCCGACAGGTAAGCCACTTCTTCCTTCTTGGTTTTAGGATTTCTGCATGGGACCTTGCTTGGCGGAGACATCAGGTTGGCTGGAAAAGTAAATAACACAATAGGAGGATGCGTATGTGTGCCAAGTTACTTCAGTCGTGCCCAACTCTCTGCGTCCCTGTGGACTGTAGCCCCCTCAGGGTCCTTTGTCCTTGGGATTCTCTAGGAAATAATGGAGTGGGTTGCCATGCCCTGTTCCAGGGGATCTTCCTGACCCAAGGATTGAACCCACGTTTCTTACATCTCCTCATTGGCAGGTAGGTTCTCTACCACTAGCTCCACCTGGGAAGTCCAAGGAGGATGTGGTGATAATGCAGTTATTAATAATGTTGAAAAAAAATCCTATCTGCTGTTTTCCTTAACCTCTGCTAAGTCCACCAGATATTTATGACCATAATTGATGCAAACAGCCTTGAATTCTTCCAGATTGGCTGCCTCATGATTTTGGATGAGGATAAAATTTTCTGATTTTCTTGCTATTTCCCACTCTCTCTTCCTCCCCTCATCCCTATGTGTTTATTTATTTAATCAATATATTTTGAGTGCCTATTACATGCCAGGCACTGTGCTAGGTAGAGGGAACAAAGCTGCAAACAGAACAGACATAATTTCTGTTCTTACAGGGCTTGATTTTTTTCTTTGCAATTCCATTCCTGATCTAAAGATACTACCTGCTATGGTGCATAATAAATGCTTATTCTATGACAATTATTTTAGGCTCCTTAAAAAATGAACAAGAAAGAAACTGGCATTAAGAAAAAAAAAATCTTTAATATCTCACCTCACCAGTCCAATTTTTTTGAGCATTTCTTGGAAGGTATGTATTTGTAGCTAACAAAAAATAAAGTTTATTTTTATTTACTTTAAATTATCCAAGTACCATGACATGGAGCAAACCCAGAGCTATTCTTTTGGTCAGAGGCATGTTGGCAAACCATGATTTGAGCTGCCAGCAGCAGAGAAGGCCTAGAAATGCTGAGACAAAATGCAAGTGGGGAGCAGATAAAGGCAACCCACAGGGCCTCTGTGACTCTGATTAAGTGGGCCCCTGAAATAACTTTAAAATGTAGACTTTAAAAGATATATCATACGACCACATAAAGGAGGTGGTTACGAATCACTGATGGTGGAAAAAAATTCTCAAGGAGAGTTCTAAAAACTGCTTGATGTTAAGCAGATGCATTATCTTTTGGTTTGAACCCTAGGAAGTGAAAGTTTTAAGATGATAGACAAAAGAGTATTTTTTTTTCTTTTATCTTGATAGTTGGGATAAAGTTTCTGTCAAAAAATTCTAAGGTGAGCAATGATGAAAATAATTTTAGGTAGTTCAAAAGCTTAATTATACTGTTGTGTAGCCTTTTAATAAATATGCCACAGACAGTGACATGCATTCCCATACATATATTGGAAATCTCCGTTATAGCAATTATTTATACACACATTTTAACACTCATTATTATTTAAATGACTAATGGTAATTTAGATTTTAGAATCAAAGAAAGTCAGAATAAATGTCTAGAAGAATACTACTTCGTTTTTATAATAAGCAAGTGTTTGAGATAAAGGTGCTAACTGAAAGCTATCAATTGTAACTCAGAGATATGCTGTCTGAAATTATTCTAAGTGGAACAACTGAAGAGCTGTTTTTGAAAGTTTATTTTATAATTAAAGTCAGGCACAAAGAAGCTCAATTCTATTTATTTCTCTAAACCTTGTTTACTTGAATCTTGCTTATAAATAAAGAACACAGCTTAATTTATCTTTTATTTAAATCAGGTAACAAATTAACAAATTAAGTACTGAGTTTCTTAATTGTTTCTTGTCAGGTGGTATTCAAACTTGCAAAATGTTTACCCACCTGGGTGAGATTTCTGCAAAGTGAGAAATATACCTTCCATTTTAATGTAGTTACTGAAATAATAGCACCTTATTTAGTTTGGTGCTTACAAATTCATTGTGTATTTTAGCACAATAGATCACAGTATCTTTGTTGTGAAACACTGGTAGATTTAACAGAAAATATTACTTATTTTACAAAGCTAAGTATCCTGAATTTATTTGCATTGTAAAGTCTTATGTGAGAGTGACAAGATAGGTATTACTGCTAATCCTCATGGTATGTGTCATACATGAAAAAACGTTATATGTCTTGCTTTTTACCCGGCAACAAGTTGAGAAAGACTGATAAAACCACCTTATACTACTGCTGCTGCTGCTAAGTCGCTTCAGTTGTGTCTGACTCTGTGCGACCCCATAGACGGCAGCCCACCAGGCTCCCCCGTCCCTGGGATTCTCCAGGCAAGAACACTGGAGTGGGTTGCCATTTCCTTCTCCAATGCATGAAAGTGAAAAGTGAAAGTGAAGTTGCTCAGTCGTGTCCGACTCCTAGCAGCCCCATGAGCCACAGCCTACCAGGCTCCTCCGTCCACGGGATTTTCCAGGCAAGAGTACTGGAGTGGGGTGCCATTGCCTGTCAATATATATCAACATTCCAATTTTAAAGAGCAACTCAGAAACATTAAATAATTTGACTCAGGTCATATGACACAGAAAGGAGTAAACCAGAAGTTTCTAACCTTAACTATAAGAGCTTTCAAAGAATCAAATATTAGCAAGAATTGTTATAAAACATAAAGGACTTTGCTGATTTTTACTAGTAATCAAGGTATAGTTTCCAAGAAATTATCAATAAGTATTAATTTTAGCCATTGCTTATAATATTAGCAGAGGAAAAATATGTGTAATTGGATTTTCTGGATGTGTAACTTATTCCTTGTTTTGAAGTTAGAAATATATAAGCTAATATCAAGTTTTATAAAGAAATAAATATGCATGTGTGTGTTTGTGTTGTGTGTGTAGGTAATGATTCTAAACGTTTTTTTAAATTGCAGTAAGAACAGTTATCAGGAGATCTAGCCTCTTAACAACTTTGTAAGTGTATATAAAACAGTATTCTTAACTATAGGCACAAAGTTGTTTCGCAGATGTCTAGGACTTATCATTAAATGTATCTGAAATTTTACACTTATTGAATTGAAAAAAAATATTCTGAAGTAGTAACTTCAGATTACCTCTTGGTGGTGTGATTATTAGCCATTTTTCCTTTCATTAAAACATAATTTCTGTATCATCTGTGGTTTTCTTTTTGGTTAAACTGCACTATTAAGAGTCTAGATGTTTTTCATCAATGAGCTTTTGTTGCACGAGCCAAGATAAAAATACTTGAAGGAAAGCAAAGAAGAAAGGAAAGAGAGAGGCTCTGTCTTTGCTTCTTGCCATTGGCAGAGGAGCCATCTTGCATTAAGAGATTCCTAACTCAGAGGTCTCCACCATACCTCAACTTGACCTGTGGCAATAGCCAAGACAAACCCAGGTATGACTGGACAGGACCTACTGGGGAGGGCCAAGCCTGGTACTTGCCAGCCCAGAAGGGTGGTACAGGCTCTGGGCAACCACTCTTACTTGCTGATAGGTGCCAAAGGACATTTCAGCCCGGGAGAGATCTCTCCAAAGTATGGCAGCTAGAGGTCTCCATCTAACAAACACACGATGGGGGTGAGGTGGCTGGATATCCTCCAGCCATTCTTACGGCCTGCGAGGCAGAAGGACCAGAGCGGTCCTCTGGTACCCAGAATACCAGGGCCTGGAGGGAATCTGTCAGTATGTAGCAAGGCACAAACCCAGGGACTAGCGCTAAGGAGGAGAGCCCTAGTCCTTGCAAAGGGGCAGGAGAGGATAAGGTAGAGTCTCTGTCTCTGGAAAGGATGAATCTGGGCTTTAAAACACAGCAAAATTCCACTTACATCAAAGGATGTGCTGGGACTAAGGCAGGCTGGCAGCCCAGACTGGTTAAATCATGTTGGTCCTAGTCCAGAGTTGAGCAGGCTTGGGCTTTTCAACACCTCTGAGTAGGCAGAATGCTACCTCCCCTTATTTACTGAGCAGCAGTGAAGTGTTTCTCAGGTTTGTGTTTGTGCTATATTGTGGGAGAATTTAACCTGGCTCTCTTATTACTCTTAGGGAGAAGTCATGAGCATGTGACAAGGTCCAAGGCAGTAGGAAAAGGGATGATGAACAGGCAGCTGCCCGTATTCCTGGAAAGTGAGCATGGAGAAGGCAGAAGGTCCTGTTTAAAGGTTAGATTTTCTTTACGGTGAAAAGAAACTTGATAGGTTTTAAATTGGTTCTAGAAATGGAACAGCCTCTAAAAGTAATAGTAGTAACTAACATCTATGGAAAAACTAAGGGTTGGACATGACTTAGAGTAACATGACTTAGAATAACAGAAACTAACATCTGTTGGGTATCCTCCACGCTCTAGGCACTGCTCTAGGTACGGCATATACAGAATTGAGAGCCCCCACAGTCACCCTGAAAAGCAAATACTACCATCTCAATCTTATAGAAAAGGAAACTGGGTAAGGTCCATGACTGGCAGGTGGCCAGCTGGACCCGTATTGAAAACTCACTCTTCCTGTTTCCAAAGCCTATGCTGCCTGTTGCTATGCTTCGAGTATCTCAAATGAGATCCCAAAGTTAGGAAGAGCATGGTATGCCCAAATATCCAAATCACCTCTGTAATTATAACTACTGGACAAACCAGATACGGAAGGAAGCTTTTCATTCCAAGTGTCTGCTACTGAAACAGCTGCATTAAAAACATTTTAAAACGGTTGGTGTGGGGACTTCTCTGGCAGCCCAGTGGTTAAGACTGGTTTTCAAGGCAGGGGGGTGTGAGTTGGATCCCTGATCTGGGAGCTAAGATACCATATGCCTCGTGGCCAAAAGAAACCACAAGCATAAAAAAAAACAGAAGCAGTATTGTAACAAATTCAATAAAGATTTTCTGAAAAATGGTCCACATCAAAAAAAAAAAAAAATCTTTAAGAAAAACCACAATCCTTTTAAAAAAAAAAAAAAACGGTTGGTGTGGCAAGGGAACATGAGCTGGAGGAGAAGAAATGATGGAGGGAGGGAGGGGGAGAGAAGAAAGAAATTCAGTCTTCACAGTCAGTTTTGCAGGAGCCAGAGAAACAATTCTGTGTTCCTCAAATGCTCAGGTGACACACGTGGGTCAGAGAAGAGCCTCCATCAGTCAGCTCAAAATAATGTTCTTCCACTTTTGTGTCTCCAGGCACCGTGGGACTGAGAGTCAATTTCCTCGCCTTTGTGGAGAAGATGCACATTTCAAAGATGGACTTGTTTTTATTTTCTCAGGGATGAGGTTGGTGTGGGCTCACAATGCCTTCAAATTATGTCTGTAATGGGCATTTCCTTCTCTGAGCATTTACTAATTCTTTGGAGGACCTTCCCTTTGCCCTCCAGCCTTCTGAGAGACAACCTTATTTCAGTTCCCTTTTTAGTCTCCTGGATCAGCTCGATTTGGACAAGACAGAAGACATCAAGTAAAATCTTGATGGATTTTTCAGGCTCTGCCTGCTTGACTTCTGTGTAAAGTGAGAAATCTGCTCAACGTCAGCTGGGGCCTTCTGAGAGAATCAAATAGAGAAGAGCTGTGAAAGGCTTGGCCCACAGCTTTATAATATTATGTAAAGAAACCCCACCACGTGGCCCTCTGCCAACTGTCTAAACGATAGACTCATGACTGGGGCATCATTTTTTTCCTGTCCCCACCACCCAAAATCGAAGGACACAGAGATCATTTTTGGTATCTATTGAAGAAATCCCCTTGCCTACCTCACTCTCCTCAATGTCTGGTCTCAACCCTCCTGATGATTGTGTGCTGTGACCTCTCATGAGGTCTCTGGCTTCATTTGGGAGAAAGAATAACTGTAGTCTATGTTGTTAATTTTGGAAAGAGTGACATGGCTGCTGCTTTACAGTCAAATTGACAGGCAGGCATTTTAATGAAAAAGAAGGATAGATTCAAAAGGTCACTATTCTGTCACCCCTCGTAGAATAATATTTCTAGGCAATGATGATCTCAGGATGCTAAGGCTTTAGGTGGAAGGACAGGGAACTTTAAAAGGGAGGGACCAGACTTAGCACTGAAAACAACAAGGCAGATAATACCTGAACCCACTAACCAGTCTTAGCCTCACAGAGACAAGGGACCAGATGCCACAGAGATTATATAGCACCATCTGTATGGAATTTCTTGCCTTTAAAAAAAAGTTTCGGATCTCACCAACAAATAAAAGGGAAGGATATTATAGGATACACAAGATAGAGAAGAACAAAACTGCTTAACTTTTGTTTGGATTCTGACTTAAACTATAGAAAAAAGCATTTTTGAGACAGTTAGATACATTTCACTATGGACTGAATGTTAGCTGATGTTAGGCATGTATTTTCTGTGAGGTGTGATAATGGCATGATGGTATTATAAAAACAAAGTGATAAGTCCTTAACACTTTATTTAAAAGTATATGCAGATGGAATTACTTGCTTTAAAGTTCTTTAGCAATAAATGCGTAACAAATAATGTAGAGGGAATAAATGAAACAAGATGGGCAAAATGTACTCACTACTTTTGTTTATACCTGAGAATGTCTATAATAAACTTTAAAACTTTCATGCCTTTTATCATCTTGTTCAAAGTACCCACCCCTCTAAGTAAGAAGTCCTGGGGCCTCTTATCCATGGAGAGAAGAGGGAAGACAAAGGATCAAGAGATCAGAAGGTGACTTCTGTGATTGCTTTTTCCTCTTTTTTAGTAAAAAGTAACATTTCACTTTTTCCTCCAACTGCAAGCAACGACTATGACCTGTGTCTACCTTTGGAAGTGAATTTATTTTCATAGTTTCATAATTACATTTTTTTAAAAAACCAAATTGTATCAGGATATATTTTAAATATTGAACAGAAGAGGTAAGCTTTTTTAAGTTTGAGAATTTTACTCTTAACTTTATGTTCTGACTATAAATCTTCTAAGACCTCTTCATAGGTTTCATTGGCTTATAGACTTCAGGCTGTCAAGAAACAAAAACAAAAACAAAACCCCAAAGGCCATTTATACAAACACCACATTGAACATTTTTAATGAAAGAGGTCTTGCTTTCCAAACAGAGACTCCTCAAACTCAACCAATCAAAGTAAATCTTATTCCACATTCTCTTTTCCTTTCCATTTTAATTATCATGTTTGTTTTCTGCAATGTTTGCCCCTGTATCTATGTTTACTCTCTCACCTGTGGCAAATGCATGTTTTCTAGTTGAGTTCCTGCTGGTACTTGTCATATGTTGACAATATTCAGCAGTGTGTGCAATAAACAAATAACATCAGATAGAGAAGGAGAAACTAACTCCATCTACATACTCACAATTTGGTATCTGAATGATGCTTTTTTTTTTTCCCCTAACCACATTAGGAAACTTAGAGTTCTGAGGGGCTTGGGAGAGAGATGATGAAAGGAAGAACAGAATCAAGGAGGGATGGGCGGCATTGGGAGAAAGCAGGGCTACAGTCCTGTACAGACACATGAATGACAAAAGCAAAGAACACAGCAAGACTGCTCTTCAAACAGAATGTGTATGAAAAAGCTCATTCAAGCTAGAGTCATCTGACACACACACAAAAGTTGTTGCCACGGGGTAGATACTGTTGCTCACCGGAGATGGAGGTTCTGAAAGCTTTGCAAAACTAGTTCCCATCTTTCTGACAGCCCAAGTCCATGTCTTACTTGTTGGTGACTCCATCATTTCCTGAGAGACTGTGGCCGGGTGTCATGGAGCAAATGCCTCTGTGGCCACCAGTTCAGGCAAGAGAGATTTCGATTTCCTGAAACCACTGGCCAAATGCCCAAATCAGTCTAATCAATCTATCCCCCCACCCCCAACCCAAGGTACATATCCTACCCTTCAGTCTTTAGAGGCCTTTTAGGGGAGACATCATAAAGTCAAAAGGTCATTGCTTTAATCTGAATCAATTCAATACAAAATTTCTAGAGGTCAGAGCTCTTGGATTTTCCCTGGCTGTCTTAGATGTAGTGTTTTTCTCTTACATTGACTGTAAAACACCCTATAAAACATAACAGAAGAGAGAGTCAGGCATTTAGCATTGACCCGTGTCTTTTAGGGGTCATCTTCCTAGTGTTAACGATCCAAAATGAATTACTCATGACACACAGAACTCTTTATAAATTCCTTGTGAATACCTAAAGTGATCATTTTTCTTTGCACCTACTCATACAACAAGCACCCATTAAGTTTTAATTATCTCTTCTAACCAAGCCTTTCATCTTTGTGTTCTGCCCACTGCCAGGGGCCTTGGAAGACAGAGTCAGATTTAATATACACAGTTGATTGAAGGACTTACTTTGACCCATACAGATTCAGAGCTTGTTGACTGAAGCTATGAGGCAAACACACTCTTTTTACATGCAAAAATTCCAATTCTCTCTGAATTCCAATTATTATATTGTCTTAGGGAACCAGAGTCAAATTTGGCCTGCAGTGTCCATATACCTTCTAGAATGGGAACTTGATGATATCAAAGTTTAAAAACAGCTTTCTTTGTTCTGAACAAATTCAGCTTTGAAATTTATCAACAACAAAAATATATTGCCTTATGCAGGCACTGGCTTTAAAGGATTATACAACAGACTAAGAGAGAGAGAGAGAGAATGAGAGCAAGAGGGAAGTTCAGAAAACAAAATATGCAATTAGAATCTTCTTTATATTCAACTAGTCATTGATTTATTTTAATGTATTACTTGTCTTCCTGAAATATAGCATTGTTTAGAATTTTATTTGTTTAGAGCTATTGAAGAATTGAGCTCCCCGTCTGTTTGAGACAGCTCTCGTACAACTGCTATGGCCAAATCTGATTATTTCTCTTGCTACAGTGGTAATATGCTGTATCTTCAGAAGAAATCGATTCTAAAACGTATTCAAAGAATACCAGCTCACAATCCACGTTGAAGCAGTCAATAAAATAAAGTTCCCTGTCTGGAAAGTCTTGAGATACATTTGAAATCAAAGGTTGAGATTAAAAAGGTAGAAATGCACTCATTGGAGTAAACATTACAGTTCAATATCAAAGAAAATCACTAATCACTCCATAGATAGGTGTAGATTCATTTAAAAATCTGTATATATCATTTATTTAGTTTTATTTCATTTCCTTTAGTCTACAGGTTGATCAGGAAATTGGTATTTGAGCACTGGCATTTGAATTTTGAGATGCTAAAAACCTGGCAAGAAAAAAAGTGTCACTTATTTTAAGCATCTTTTGACTATCTTCTATACCGTTAGCTGTGACTGTAAGCTTTATGTTGAAGGCAGAGAGCAAGCAGCTAATGTGTGTGTGTGTGTGTGTGTGTGTGTTTAAAGGCAATCATCATGCTATACAACTTAGGCTGGTTTGTTTTATCACATGTAAGATAATGGGCTCTTAGGTTGTACAGCTGGATATTGTTTGGCATGGATACAACCTGTTTTATCTAAACAACATTCCTTTCCTTAATCCCTTCAGTTGGGGAACAGACTTTCCTGCATGCTGTCCACTACACGGAACACATACAACAACCCCCAGTCACTCAACAGGCTGCCACCTATTGGATGTGATCGCATAACGTAGATAAGGCATATACGAAGTCACAGTATAGAGAGTAGGGGCTTCAGCTCTGCTTACCCGTCTTACAAGTATTTTACTCAACTATTTGCTGTTAAGAAAATTCTGGAATTTGGATTTTGGCTGACATTTTCAAACTTCATTTATATGATTAAAACGATTTGGATGCATTAAAATTAGAGTGGGAGAGGCAATTAGAATAACTTAAAATACAGTACGAGTATTTTAGGTGCCTTGCTTGTGTCTAATTTATGTTAGCTATATATATATTGGAGTACCACCTTAATATAGTTTAACCTGCCTCTAAACTGAGTGATAACATAGTTATTGTGAAAATTATACTCTGACCATGTCAGTAAACTAGTGTCTTTCTTCCTTTCTTTCATTCTTACTTTTTGTATTGAAGTATAGTTAATTACAATGTAGTGTTGGTCTTAAGTGTACGGCAAGAGGATTCAGTTATGTATATATATATTTTTTCAGATTCTTTTATATTTTAGGTTATTAAAAGATACAGGATATATTTCCCTGTGCTGAACAGTA
This sequence comes from Cervus elaphus, assembly GCF_910594005.1. Taxonomy (NCBI): domain Eukaryota; kingdom Metazoa; phylum Chordata; class Mammalia; order Artiodactyla; family Cervidae; genus Cervus; species Cervus elaphus. The sequence goes on along the minus strand of NC_057846.1, from coordinate 20,974,133 downwards.
AGGCCTTACTGTTTACCTATTTTACATACAGTAGTGTGTATCTGTTAACTCCAAATTCCTCATTTATCTCCACACCCAACCCCACTGCTGTCTCCTATTTCTTCCTTCTTTATGCTATTCCCCAATCTCACTGTTTCTCTCCTAATCTGTTCTGGGCTTTAATTTTTTTTTTTTAATAAGGATTTTGGCTTAAAATTTAAATTTTATCTTTCCACACCAATATTCATAGGTCACCATTTAATATACCAGCAGGAGGCCAAGAATGGAGCAAGCAAGATTTTTACTCTTTCAAAGTTGTATGAACCAATCTTTTGAAATATCCCAAATAATGGATTTTTAAAAAGAAAATCCTGGAGAAAATAAAAGATTTTTTTTTTTTTTTTTTTTTTAGAAAATCATGGTTCAAATACCTGAAAAACAATTTTTTAAAAAAATTATGTTTGAAAACTTGAAAAACTAATTCTTTTTTTTCTCCATCCAACTTTGAGTGCAATGATCCAACTCAATTTTAACTGGTAGAAATAATAAAATACACTGTACTCTGTGATAGCCTAAAGGAGTGAGATGGGGTCAGGGTGGGTGGAGGTTTAGGAGGGAGGGGACATATGTGTACTTACGGCAAATAGATGGGGAAGCAGTGGAAACAGTGACAGCCTTTATTTTCTGTGGCTCCAAAATAACTGCAAATAGTGACTGCAGCCATGAAATTAAAAGATGCTTGTTCCTTGGAAGGAAAACTATGACAAACCTACACAGTGTATTAGAAAGCAGAGACATCACTTTGCCAACAAAGGTCCATCTAATCAAACCTATGGTTTCAACAGTAGTCATGTATAAATGTGAGAGCTGGACCGTAAAGAAGATGGAGCACCAAAGAACTGATGCTTTCAAACTGTGGTGTTGGAGAAGATTCTCGAGAGTCCCTTGGACAGCAAGGAGACCAAACCAGTCAATTCTAAAGGAAACCAACTCTGAATATTCACTGGAAGGACTGTAGCTGAAGCTCCAATACTTTGGCCACCTGATGCGAAGAGCCGACTTATTCAGAAAGACCCTGATGCTAGGAAAGATTGAGGGCAGAAGGAGAAGGGATTGACCGAGGATGAGATGGTTGGATGGCATCACCAACTCAGTGGACCATGAATCTGAGCAAACTCCAGGAGACAGTGAAGGACAGGGAAGTCTGAGGTGCTGCAGTCCATGAGGTCGTAAAGATTGGGACACAACTTAGTGACTGAACAACAACAGTGGCAGAAGCTAACACAACATCATAAAGCAATTATCCTCCAACTAAATTTTTTTTTTTTAAAGGAAAAAAAATGTGCTGAAAATAGTCATACATTCCCATGGACGTCTGGCTTACACATGTGGTGGAGCTTCACCTTTTCTCCTGAATTTTGCTCAGTGCCAGCACAGAAGCAAGGATAGAAGTTGACAGCAAGCATCAGGAAGCTTTGAGCAATGGACACAGTGGCTCCAATTATTTTAAGGTAATATTTGCTCATGGATAATTGGTTACACATTTACTTATTCCTAATTTGGGTCTCACTGTTCCTAAGTAGCTTCATCATACCTCTCTAAGCAGGCCCTTTGCACCCCTGGGCTAAATCAAGCATCCAAAGTCATCTATTCACGTATGGGCTGTTACCATTAGCAATATGCAAAGGCTGTCACAGAGCTCTGTGATCAGCAGGGGGTATTCTGCATGACCAGGGTTGCTGGAGAGATAATGCCAAAATAACCTTCTGGGAGAAATAAAAGAAAATATTTAATGAAATCAGCACTCTTAAAAAAAAATATGTGTTCAAGTCAGTTTAAAAGCCCATTTATTATACTTCTAGCCTAAAAAGTATATATAATCATTTTATGAGCAGTTGATGACTTGAAACCAAGGCTGTCTGTTACAGTTACAGTATACACAAAATTATAGATGCTGGGAGATTTCTCCATTGTTCTATCAGAAGTTGATAACAACCTCTTTATTTAAAGGCCAGTATATCCCCAGGCAAATTGAGTTTCCATGCTCAGTTGATTCAGGGCCTATTTCAAGCAACGGCTACCGACTATGTCAAAATGTATAGCGATTTTGTGATATGCATAGTTTTCCAAAGGGGAGAGTGAGATCACCAGTCTCAATCCATTTGTGACTTGACTTAGATTTAAAATTGCCCTCGAGAAATAGCTAGCTGGTATATAAGGGTACTGAAATATTCTCCATTGAGATCGCTTTCTCCTTATCCTTCAGTTTTTTTTTTTTTTTCAATCATGAGTCACTAAAATTATCTTGAAAAATTGGGAGAAATAAGTCCTGTTATTGATAGAATTCATTACATTAGAATATGGCAAAACAGCCTACTTATAATCAACAGTACCATTTTGAGTAATTTGTTCTTTTTGACATTTTCTAAAAGAATAGCTCTCTCTACATTAATGCTAAATAGATGGGAAAAATATTAAGTACAAGAATATACACAAATTGCATTTTAATTCCTATTTTTCTTTAAAAAATATGTCAAAGATAAATCTAACTGTGGTTTAAATATACACTTTGCTTCAAATGTTTAGGAAATGATGCTTAACACAGAGAAAAATAAAGCCATTAATTTTCCATTTGCATAACTTGCCCTTGAACTTTATTTGATACTTCTTATTTGCTTTTGCAATATAAAGTCCAAGATTCCAGTTTAAAGGATATAAGCAATAGGTTTTATTTTTGTTTTTGCATTTTTAGGAGCTAGGCATTTATTATTTTTAATGCCCACTTGATACAGACAGTTTCAGTGTCAATTTAAGTTGTATGGGGCTCACATCTACTACCTACACAAATTCCATATATTTTAAATTCTGAAGCCTTTTAAGCAATTCTATTTGGATTATTTCACATGAGAATATATTACCAAAGATACAAAATCTGTAATATGTATTAACTTTTTTTTCTTTCAACTTTTTCATGGTATGTAAGTTACCCACACTAGCACATGAAAAGAGAGAAAAAGAAGAAAATCATGAGAGGTGGCTGATATATAGGTGATGTACTAAAAAAGCTGGATGCCCTTTGTTGCTTTCATAGAACCTTGGATTTATTAAGTTTATTAACTGAACTTAAAATTAAGCACTTACTTTTATTCCTTTCTCTTTCCTTTGTTGCTCTCTCCCTTATCTTCTCTCCTTCCTTCTTTTTTCAAAGGTATTGAGCAGCTCCTGTTGTAACAGGAACTGTCTCAGAAGCTGGACCTTGGGGTTATTAACACAGAGGCTGTCCCCATCTTCAGGAACTAGTCATTCAGTGAGAAAGATCCATGCTCAACAGACAAATTCTCATCATTACCAAGTGTGATAAGATAAGAGCCAGGACAAAACCCACTGGGACCATGAGTGAGTACACTAGGAAACAATTTAGATGAAAAGTCAGGAAGTCTTTGAAGAAATGACATTTGTATTTAGTTTAGTGCATGATTATCACCAGGGGCTTCCCTGGTGACGCAGTGGTAAAGAATCTGCCTGCTAATACAGGAGATGTAAGAGACATGGGTTCGATCCCTGGGTTGGGAAGATCACCTGGAGTTGGAAATGGCAACCCACTCTAGTATTCTTGCCTGGAAAATTCCATTGACAGAGGAGCCTGGTGGGTTACACCCCATGGGGCTGCAAACAATCAGACACGACTGAGTGACTAAGCAACAACAATTACGAAGGCTAACCCTGGTGTCTCCTAAGAAGGCAATGGCACCCCACTCCAGTACTCTTGCCTGGAAAATCCCCTGGATGGAGGAGCCTGATGGGCTGCCGTCTATGGGGTCACACAGAGTCGGTCGGACACGACTGAAGTGACTTAGCAGCAGCAACCCTGGTGGCTCAGCAGTAAAGAATCTGTCTGCCAATGTAGCAGACCTGGGTTCAACTCCTGGATTGGGAAGATGCCCTGGAGAAGGAAATAGCAACCCACACCATTTTTGCCTGGGAAGTCCCACGGACAGAGGAGCCTTTCTGGCTGCAGTCTGTGGGGTTGCAAAAAGAGCCAGCTGCGGCTTAGTGACTAAACATCAACAACGATTACCAAACAACAACAGTGACACTTTTTTTGGAAGATATAATATGTGGAGGATTCTATGCTCTGTTCTGAAGTAAAAATTGATAACCATAACCAAAAAAAAAAAAAAACAAAACCTCAAATCTGAAAACAAAGCAAAACCTCCACAACTTTGATTCTTATCCCAAAGGATCCTTATACGTGTATGAGTGTATTTTGAATAAAATTTTATAATTGTGTTAATGAATTTAATGCACTGTTTCTATAAACAAACACCTGCATATACATTCTCCTAGTGAATCATTTATTATTTGTGCTCTGCCGAGGTAATTCCTCTGTTTAATAAATATTGATTGATTTTCTTCTCTGTGTCATAACATGTATTCTGCTAGTTTCTGGGAATATGATATTAAGGAGCATCTGTTGCTGGCTTCTAGAACGTACGATCTAGTAGACACACAAGGAGGATGACTATCTCTGTGCTAAATTTTCTCTTGGGGGTAAACTCAGGGTGGCTTGGCACACAAGGGAGGGAGGGCCATGCGTTCTTGGCTTGAGGTCAGCAGAGGTGACAGGGAGACAGTTACCAGCACCCTGAATCCTCAGGAGCAGAAACTGAAGCCGATAAATGCTAAAAAATACTTTCCCAACTTCAAAAAAGTCAAAAATTTCATCAAGTTATGTAAAAATCATATTTGAAGCATGAGTTTATTTATTTAGATCATTATTGTATTATTGATATAATTAATCCAACTTTAATTTAGAATAATATTTATGTTCCAAACAGTTTACATAGTTTTACAAACCACCCACCAACTAGAAAGATTAATGCCTATTGCTTGATGACAGAGCCCTAAAAAACAAAAACAAGAAGAAAGACCTGTAGACCTGTCATTTAATTTATCTTCGAACTTCTTCCACACTCAACTTTCTGGGCAGGGATGCTTAATCACCCTTGCAGCTACTCATATTGGGAAAGACAGACTCAGAGCAGGAAAGATTATGAGACCATATTCAGGAAGGAAAGAAGACAACTTTCATCATAATGTTCTTATTTTAAGTATAATCTTTAAGTATAATTTACCTTTTCTAATAGTCTAGGAGAAAGTTTGAAATATACAAAGGACTTTAACTCAGCAGAACTTACTTATGAGTTCCAACAAAGAAAGCTAATTTCTTCTAAAGGACTTCATAGTATTACCAGGAGACAATTAAGAAAAAAATGGCATTACAGCCTGGGAAGAAAAGCACATCTTACAGGAGATCTGGAAATTCAGCACAATCTTATCTAGGGTTAGAATCCCAGTAGGGACTGGAATTTTTGCAGTGCATTAAAACTGGAATGATTAGTGCACTGAGCCACAAGGCTAACTTCCTTGATCATTCTCTATCAAAATCCACATTTTTAAATAACAGTACACCATTGGACCTAAATTCAATGGTTTCCCAGAGACCAATTTTTACTGTCAGATGCTAATAAACTAGTGTCAGCGAAGTTAGATGATTTAGATGTGCTTGGATTGTTAGGATGTTGAGAGTGGTCCATCACCATTGTAAATGACAGTAGTTCACAGCAATGATAAATGTTTCCCCGTCTGCTGATCTATGGGCACATTTAAATTATGTTGCATTACTATGCCATCTCTTTAAACAAGAAGGAAATTAAGCTTCAAGTTTAATTAAACATTATTTTAAAAATTGGGTTTTGGTATATAAAATTCACCCTGTGATTCTTCCAAGTTCTTTTCCTTGAGAAAATAGATTGCACGTTTCATTGGGATTTGACCTTAATTAATCCTGTACTTTGTGATCCACCCCCTTGCTGAAATAGTCTTATCAAAAGGAATGCAAGCTATGGGCTAAGATAACAATCGGTCATTAACTTCTGTGTGTGATGCTGGCCGTGGTCCACAGGCATGGAATTCAAAACCCATTGTACACAGTAATGTCCAGGGCTTAGTGCTCTACAGCCGAGAGACAAAATAAACTATGCAGAACAGCATCTTTACACAGTCTACATGGATTCACACTAGAGCAAACGATCTGAAACATTCATAATGCAGTGTGGACGTTGGCATCCAGAACTGCCGTGTCAGATTACACAGGAGGTTGCTCATTCCAGCAATGCCAACTGAAGCTGGTAAGCAAAAAAAAAAAAAATCACTTTTCAAATACCAGTATTTTAGTAAGAATGATTTACAGTTACACAAACACTTAACATTTAAAAGAAACTCACCATCTCTTTCTGCTCTTTTAGATATTATCCTAGAGCAGTAGCTCTCTTTACTGACACAATTTGACTTGCTTTCTTCAAATAAGAAAATGTTTAAATTAATAAACATTTGTGGCCTGTTGATCTGAAATGTATGTGGTCCAGATAAATACAACACATCTGTGGGACTATTCATAAAACAAAGGCCTGGAACATCGGAAATCTATTATGCAATGTGGCTTTTGGTTTGTTTTTTTTTTTTTTTTTTTTTTTGCTTGGACATCAGGCACTTCCTCAATATGTTTTTAACTTTGGGAACCTGAGGGATGCCAAGTGATGATTTCTTTGGTTGTGTATAAATGATCTAAGAAACATCCTATAACCCTCTGACACAGTGATGAAGATTCTACAGTTTTTAGTATCCTTTTCTGATTCCAGATGAATCTTCTGAATATTTTCATTCATCTAACATGTACTGAATACCTACTATGTGCTTTGTATTCTTCTAGATATTTGGAATATAGTTCAGTTCAGCTCAGTTCAGTCGCTCAGTCGTGTCCGTCTCTTTGCGACCCCATGAATCGTAGCACTTCACAATCGCAGCACTGTACATCACAAACTCCCGGAGTTTACTCAAACTCATGCCCATTGAGTTGGTGATGCCATCCAGCCATCTCATCCTCTGTCGTCCCCTTCTCCTCCTGCCCCCAATCCCTCCAAGCATCAGGGTCTTTTCCAACGAGTCAACTCTTCGCATCAGGTGGCCAAAGTATTGGAGTTTCAGCTTCAGCATCAGTCCTTCCAATGAACACCTAGGACTTATCTCCTTTAGGATGGACTGGTTGGATCTCCTTGCAGTCCAAGGGACTCTCAATAGTCTTCTCCACCACCACAGTTCAAAAGCATCAATTTTTCGGTGCTCAGCTTTCTTCACAGTCCAACTCTCACATCCATACATGATCACTGGAAAAACCATAGCCTTGACTAGACGGACCTTTGTTGACAAAGTAATGTCTCTGCTTTTTAATATGCTATCTAGGTTGGTCATAACTTTCCTTCCAAGGAGTAAGCATCTTTTAATTTCATGGCTGCAATCATCATCTGCAGTGATTTTGGAGCCCAAAACAATAAAGTCTGACACTGTTTCCACTGTCTCCCCATCTATTTCCCATGAGGTGATGGGACCAGATGCCATGATCTTAGTTTTCTGAATGTTGAGCTTTAAGCCAACTTTTTCACTCTCCTCTTTCACTTTCATCAAGAGGCTTTTTAGTTCCTCTTCACTCTCTGCCATAAGGGTGGTGTCATCTGCATACCTGAGGTTATTGATATTTCTCCCAGCAATCTTGATTCCAGCTTGTGCTTCTTCCAGCCCAGCGTTTCTCATGATGTACTCTGCATATAAGTTAAATAAGCAGGGTGACAATATACAGCCTTGACGTATTCCTTTTCCTATTTGGAACCAGTCTGTTGTTCCATGTCCAGTTCTAACTGTTGCTTCCTGACATGCATATAGGTTTCTCAAGAGGCAGGTCAGGTGGTCTGGTATTCCCATCTCCTTCAGAATTTTCCACAGTTTATTGTGATCCACACAGTTGAAGGCTTTGGCGTAGTCAATAAAGCAAAAATAGATGTTTTCGGGCATATAACAGCGAACCAAATAAAACAAACAAACGAACAAACACCCTGCCCTCATGGACCATACATTAGAAGGATATAGATACACAGGAGAGATGGGCATACAAACTTTGTCATGGGTGTCCATTGAAGAAGACATGTGGGATATTATGATAATATGAACTGCTTTTATATTTTAGTTACCAAGATGCTGAATGTATATACTGGGTTGACCAGTAAGTTCATTTGGGTTTTTCTGTAAGATATAATGGGAAAACTGAAACAAACTTTTTGGGCAACCCAATAATACCGCCTTGTTTGATTCCTTTCATTTTGTCTCTATGGAGACCATTTTATTCTGCATTACCGTCATAATCTCCTGAGGTGGTACCACCTAAGTCTTGACTCAAATTCACATTGAAAATTAACTTAATTAAAGAGTTAATTGTTGAGTGGTGAACATAGGTAAGATAACTTTGAACTACTGTCTGTAAAATACCCTTCCTATCATGGTGTCCCTTAGTTAAGTGGTTCTCAATGCCTGCCAATTTAAGCTAGTCTGCTGAGTCTAGTAGTCAAGCTTCTTCATAATCTGCCTCCACAGGGTCTTTCCAAACATTTGTTCTGTCTCTCCCCATGTCCTGTTTTATACACAGACAATCCCTTATGTCATCAGCCTCTTTCTGTCAGGCTTAGTCTCACTGCTATTAATCACATGGCAGAAACCCTCTGAGGCTGATAAGAGGACTTTCTGTCCTTCTGCCTGGGACTGGGCCTTCCAGACAATTTCCAGGCTCAGTCTCTCCTTTTAAGTGTGGACCCAAATGTCACTTGTTCAGAGAGGATTCGGCATCAGGCTCAATCAGTTCAATAGCTACACCCTCTGTGATAGGGACCACAGAAGAATGTGAGAAGAGAAAGTAGAAATGCTTCCAAGTCCGTGCTAAATTCTGCCCTCCCCTCCCCAGTGAGATAATCAGCAGAAATCTGCTTATCTGGAAGTGTGGATAATAAGAATTCCTCCTAATCTTGTACTTATTAATGTCCTAAGATAAGAAAATGGTGGTGGCTTTTGAGTTTCAGTTCAGTTCAGAGAGTTCAGTGGCTCAGTTGTGTCAGACTCTTTGCAACCCCATGAATCGCAGCACTCCAGGCCTCCCTGTCCATCACAAACTCCCAGAGTTTACTCAAACTCATGCCCATTGAGTCGGTGATGCCATCCAGCCATCTCATCCTCTGTCGTCCCCTTCTCCTCCTGCCCCCAATCCCTCCCAGCATCAGGGTCTTTTCCAACGAGTCAACTCTTTGCATGAAGTGGCTAAAGTACTGGAGTTTCAGCTTCAGCATCAGTCCTTCCAATGAACACCCAGAACTGATTTCCTTTAGGATGGACTGGTTGGATACCTTGCAGTCCAAGGGACTCTCAAGAGTCTTCTCCAACACCACAGTTCAAAAGCATTAATTCTTCAGTGCTCAGCTTTCTTTATAGTCCAAATCTCACATCCATACATGATCACTGGAAAAACCATAGCCTTGACTAGATGGACCTTTGTTGGCAAAGTAATGTCTCTGCTTTTTAATATGCTATCTGGGTTGGTCATAACTTTCCTTCCAGGGAGTAAGCATCTTTTAATTTCATGGCTGAGTTTAGCCTTCTCATAACCTATGAGATAAAGTTCTTGGTTAATGGTTAAAGAGATTAAAAAACAAAAATCTTGTCCAATATTTATGTATGATGTTTACCTAAAAATATCAGCCTAAGAAGCAGAACTATACATAAGCAATCAATTGATTTTCGAAAAGGTGCCTAGGTCATTCAAGAGGGAAAGAATACTCTTTTTAATAGGATGCTAGAAAAACTATATATTCATATGGAAAATAAAATGTTCTGAATGTTAGCCAGGACTATAAAGAAAAATTAACTCAAAACAGACTACATAAATACAAAAACTCAAATTATAAAACTTCCGGAAGAAAACATAGAAAATCCTCAGGACTTTGGCACAGGTAAATATTTCTTAGGACAGAAAAAGAAGAAAGCATAAAAGAAACTGAACTTTATCAAAACAAACATTTGTCAAAATTAACCATTAAGAACATGAAAGTTCATCGCAGCACTGTTTATAATTGCCAGGACATGGAAGCAACCTAGATGCCCATCAGCAGATGAATGGATAAGGAAGCTATGGTATATATACACAATGGAATATTACTCAGCCATTAAAAAGAATTCATTTGAATCAGTTCTAATGAGCTAGATGAAACTGGAGCCCATTATACAGAGTGAAGTAAGCCAGAAAAATAAAGACCAATACAGTATACTAACACATATATATGGAATTTAGAAAGATGGTAATGATAACCCTATATGCAAAACAGAAAAAGAGACACAGATGTACAGAACAGACTTTTGGACTCTGTGGGAGAAGGTGAGGGTGGGATGTTTCGAGAGAACAGCATCAAAACATGTATGTTATCTATAGTGAAACAGATCACCAGCCCAGGTGGGATGCATGAGACAAGTGCTCAGGGCTGGTGCACTGGGAAGACCCAGAGGGATGGGATGGGGAGGGAGGTGGGAGGGGGGATTGGGATGGGGAACACATGTAATTCCATGGCTGATTCATGTCAATGTATGGCAAAAACCACTACAATATTGTAAAGTAATTAGCCTTCAACTAATAAAAATAAATGAAAAAAAAAAAACATGAAAGTGAAGTCACCGGCCAACGATTAGTATTTAAGATATTAATTAATGCTTTTAACTCACAAATAAAAGGCAAACAACAAAAAAGGGCAAAACATGTGAAGGGACACTTGCAAATTAAGATAAACCAATGGCCAATAAGCATATGAGATTGCTCAATATCATTAGCAATCAGTGAAGAGCAAATTAAAACCATAGTGAATATCACTGCAATGTCTAAATTAAAAGTATTAACCATATCAAGTATTGGTGAGGATGTGGAACAATTAGAATTCTCATCAATTGCTACCAGAAAGATAAAGTGGTACAACCTCTTAAAAAAAACCGTTTTCTAGTTTTTTAAAGAAAATTACCATATGCTTACCATACAACTCAAAAATTTCCTCTCTAGGTATTTGTCCCAAAGAAATGAAAACTTACATCCCTACCAGGACTTGTACACAAGTGATCAAAGCAACTCACAGTAGCTTAAGTTGGAAACAACTGATATACCCACTAATACATAAAGGGATAAACTGTGTTTTATGTATTCAGTGGACTATTACTCTGTAATAAAATGGTACATGCTACTGACATATGCAACCACATGGACACAAAAGTGTATACACAGTACAGGTCTGTTTACATGATATTCTAGAAAAGGCTAATCTCTTCTGACAGAATGCAGATCACTGGTTGCCTTGGAGAATGGTTGGGTAGGACTGACTGGGAAGGCTTATAAGAAAACTTTTGGGGGTGGTGAAAATGTTCTCTACCTTGATTGTAATAGTGGTTAAATGGTGTATAAATTGTCAAAATTCACTGAAATATACACTTGAATGAATTGATTGTGGGTAAGTCACACCTTAATAACCTTGATTAAAAAGTTGAAAAAGGTACAAAGTTTATATTGCCATTCATGGTTTATAAAATTCCTTCATGTACACTATTTGCTACCTTACGCTTGCAGGTCTAAGTATAAATAGGTATGACTTTGTTGGCTATTTCACCATATTCATGGACCTGGGAAGACAGCCTGGGCAAGAAGATATAATAGTGGTGGAGGAGGGGTGTGTGTGTGTGATTGTGTGTGTGTGTGATGTTTGCACGTGCATGCATGATCATACATGTATATAAGGAGTGTGGGTATAAAATATTTTCATTCTGTGTTCAGGTGCTTATGTATGGTATCTTGACCTTTGCAAAGGTTGTCAGCGTCATCATCATTTTCATCACCATCCAAACCACACAGAATGTTAAGAGCATCCACTTCTTGGGGTTACATTGAGAATGAAATTGGATAGCATATGGAGCGTGCTTAGGACAGTAACTACCAACTAGCCAATACACAATATGTGGTACTGCCATTATTGATCCAACATCGCCCATTGTATTTCACATAAATTTATACGTAAAATCAAGATAAAAATAAAGTCTACCTTTCAAGATCACTGTGTGAGTCAAATGAATTCAGTTGAGCTATTTATGTGAAATCAGGAGCATGAGGAGCGCCGTCAGGCCATGGCCAGTGTAAACAAATGCAGCTGTAGCCCAGAACAAAAAGGCCTTTCCCGAAGGCTCTAGAGTGCTGATGAGCTGAGAGGTCCAGGTAAAGACCCTAAGTGCTCTGAACTGCCCTGCCTGGCTGACTGCTCACTTTTTGCAAACTCCTGAGTTCCAAACTTCAGGTCCTTCTTTAGGAAAACCTACAAAACCACCTCCACACATGTATATCTTGATCTTAAGTATCCTGTGTACTGTGTGTCAGCTGAGTTGGAAGTACCCCAAAGCGGAAACAACTTAAGCCAAGTCTGAGTCGTTATTTCTTTTTAGTCCTTTGTGGGATTAGCTCAAAGCCTAGTGAAATGTCTGCTTTCTTCCCCTCCTGATATTAATGTACATCATTTTACATCATTTTCTCTCCTCATTCTCTGCCTGTAAAGAGCTTCGTCTCTGGAACATGAGAACATAATTTAATTGCTGCTGCTTTGCGTTTTCTTTACTTAATGTGTTGTACAGTAATTCAATTACCACTGTCAGACAGGTAGAAGATGTCCTCAGTCTATTCATTCAATTAGAAGAGAAAGAAGAAACTGAATTTCTAAGTCTACCTAAAATGGTGTGTGGCTTATGCAACAGTTTTCAGATAAGGCTCTTATTCATAACACAAAGAAAGTACAACCTCTACAATTTAGAAGACGAGGAGGAAGAAGGAGGAAATCCCAATTTAGAAACACATAGTAATTCAGTTCCCAAAGAAAGGCAACACAAATAGCTTTATAACAATATAAAAGTATTTCCACTGATCACATCCCTAATTACATTTATGAGCTTAAAAGCTTGCTTTACACACAATAGGCACTATGACAAGGATGGAATGAATCACAGCTTTTTTTTTTTTTTTTTACTAAAGTCTAATTCTGTAACTATAACACCATGCAGTATAATAGGGTAATATTGTGGACTTTTAAATATGTATCTTTAAAAACACAGAGTATATCCTACTAGGCAAGTAGCAAGCTGTGAAAAACCCTCAATAATATAAAGATAATTTCCTACTCCTTGAACTCTTTTACCATAGTGTTACAGGTTTCTGTTATGTTTCTCTGAACTACTAAAATTATAATGGGTAGCCTCTCTTGTTTTGGCTATCTTTTTCCTCTGATTTCCTCTCTTCTTTATTTTCTGTTATATATGAGTGTAATCAACTAAAGTACATAAAACTTTGATGATGAAATGTATTTTTTATTACCACCAAATGCAGTTAGGAGTGACTAGTTAGTAGGTAGCCAGTTTAAGCTTAAATGCGTCCAGCTTCGTGCTCTGCAAACCAGAGAGAGACTGGGTTCTACAGCACAATCAACAATGCTTTAGGCCGCCACTGTGCTGGAGTGTAGATTTCAGATACGGACTTTGTCATTCCTCCTTTATTTTGACTGCAGAATGCACTGCAAGTCTTAATGCCAGCTGACAACTACACGGTACTCACCCACTAAGTGTCAACCTCTGTCAACATGTCACGCACAAAACCTGGTAGGTTGCATAATTCAAGTCTGTACATTCCTGCTTAAGATCCTGTTTCCAGCACTTCTGATTATGGTATGTAAGATATGGGTTCTTTTCTCTTTGCAGCTCTGATTCTGAACTCATCCAGGGTTACCAAAAACAAAGAAAAGAGGCCATCAGCTATATGTAGTTTTTTGTTCCATGAACTTAGAATGGAAAAAAAAATGCATGTGGGCTTCCAGTAAGATATTCAAGAATGAAAAGCATTGAGTACTTATAATATTTTCAAGCATCCATGTGAATCTGAAATCCAAAATCTGAAAAAGGAGTGTTACTCAAATTAGGGTACCCAAAGCTGACCTATGGCTTTATTTTCTTGCATAATCTCTTATGCAGCATGGAGGAATTTTCAGATGCTTCAAAAAAAATTAGTTTATTTTCTATTAGTAACTGAGAATGAATATAATGTCTTCTTAATTAACATGACAACATACAGTTTTATTTCCTCAAGAAATTTCTGTTGAGTGTCTATTGTGTTTGGGGCATTGTCGGGGGGTGCAGGGTCAATAGCAGAAACCCAGATGATGCTCCCTCATGGAGCTTACATTCAATAGATCAGACAGTTGCAGAAACAGATCAGACAGTTGCAGACAGATACATTAACAAATGTGTGCAATTATGGTGATATATAACCCATGGGGCAGAATAAGACAGAGGAAGGCAGAGGAGGAGATGGGGATGGAGGTGGCTATTTCATATAGGATGGTCAAGGAGATCGTGAATAGAAAGATTTTGAGTCCAGAGATGACCTGGCATGTCTACAGAACTCCAAGGAGGCAGCGCCACTTGAGACATGTGGTTAATAGGGCAGGCTGAAGGATGGGGCTTCAGAGAGGGATGTGTGCCCACCTTCAGGACCACTGTAAGGCTTTCACTCCGAATGAGACGGTCAGCCATGGAAGGGCATAAGCAGATAAGGATAACCTTTGACTTTCATATTAAAAGGGATATTCTGGCCTTCACGTGATGGGTTAGGGTCCAAGTTACGGTTTTACTGTAATCAGAGTGAGATATATGTTGCCCTGGGCTGATGTGGTTGAGGCATAGGTGAAGAAAAGTATTCTATCAATTTATTTTAAGGAAAATGTCAGGGTTGGCTGATGGATTGGAAATGGGTGATGTGACAAAGAGAGAAGACAGGGATAACCCTAGATCTTTGGTTTTGTTCATTAGTCAAATCTTAAATAGCAGTTCTTTCTTTGATGTCTCATCTTCTACCTTAAAGGCAAGCGTGGGGAAAAAAAAAAGAGCTAGAAAGTCTAAACCTCTTGCAGTTGTTCTATTAAGAAGATGATGGACAGGCTACATCTACTGTGTAGAAACAAATCCAGTTTGTATTTAATTCATTTGAGAAATTGTTCATGAACAGTTACCCTTATATATATTCTGTGTGTGATGCTGACAAGTTCAATTTCTGCTTGGGTTAATGACCACATAAATGTCTTTTACACGAGTTAAGGTTGCTTGGAGGCAGGAATGATTTCTAATTTTTTTTCCCCTTTGTTTTGCATTACTCTATAGGTTTTTTTTTCAAACTTGCTGTTTAAGGTCTAGCCTCCCCTTCATACTGGCGGGTAAATCTAATTAACATTAATGAGAGTTCTGTGTACATATTGACAGGATAATAGACCTTTCAGGATGGTTCCTCCCCTCTTGCACTACCACTCCCCCACCTCATACTAGCTGATTATTTCATTAGGCGGCAATATAAACCCAGGCAGGAGAACACACACTCTGTGGAAATTAACTGGAAAAATCTGCATTCATCCACACTTTCACTTACATTATGGTGGTGGGCAAGGGGTGGAGGGTGGGATTACATCATAGCCACCAGAGAAGCCAGTTCTCTTGAGAGCAGAGCTTTTATAAAGGTAGTTTTCCCAGTCTATTCAGAGTTATATGCTTACCTATGGTTGTTTAGAAAAACTGATGGTGTTCATTACATCTCATTCTAGTTTTCACTGTAAGCACATCAGTAGAGAACTGAAAGGTGTATCAATAAGACTGGGGTGACTTCTTAGGCTTTGCAGTTACAATTAAGAGAAGAGTGAGACTGATGACAAATCTGTGAAGCAGCTACTGGAATTATATAGGCAGTCGTGTAAGCTCTAGAAATAAAACTTGAGTCTGAGACTTGCTTTTTTAAGATCTTACATCAGCTGATAAATGTGTCTAAGCATTTCTTTAGTCTTAAGGCTACAAGAAATTGAATTCACTTTATCCTTGTTTATCCTATTAAAATGTTCTGCATATGATTAATAGAAGCACTGTGGTCTCTACTTCTTATTCCCCCCTGTGAATCAAATTTGGCAAAGGAAGAACTTCATATTCTCCTTACAAGTTAAGCATATGTTGGAGCATTCCTAGAAGTTGGAATCAATTGTTCTGTGGTGGAAGGCAGATTAGTGGTACTGGTTATATTAAATATTTTTCAAACTTTGGTTACCCAATAAAATTGTGCCTGCTTGAACTGATTGGTATTACGAGAATAAGGGCTCACTTTCTTTTAATAAGTCTGACTTCACAGAGAAGTTGCAAGCGTGAATTTATTTATTTATTTTTCTTTCCAAAACTTGAGAGGTTGTGAGTCTTGTGTGAAAAAGTGTGATATAGTAGAGATACTGAAAGCTGGCAGGTTTGTCTGAATCTAAACTTTTCATCTTTTGGGTGGCATCGGTTAAATCCATCAGTTAAGAGAGCTTGACCCATTTAGCCATGCAACAGCTAAACCCTTAATCTTCACAGATTCATTTTACAGTTCAGATTTTGCCACTGATACTGCACTAATTCAGACTCAAAGGTCAACACGTTAGAGTGAAAAGGGCATTTTTTTTCCCTTGAGAACTTTAAAAGCAAAGACTCCCCTAATAAAATGGGTACAAATATCTCTCAGATCTCCTTCTTCTCTATTTTTTTGTTAACTTTGTATTGCTGTAACTTTATAAATAAAATTTTCCAAATATACAGGGAAATGTTAAATATATAAAGAAGAAAATGGTAATACCATGTACCATTTTTATTGCTTTATCAACAATCTTTAAAATATGAATGACTTAATTAAAAAAGTAAATGGCACCAATACAAACAGATTGTAGAAGTACCTGTGCTCATATAGGTCTCTGAACCAAAAACACTCATGGATAATACCTAGTTTGTGCATTGTAAAACTTGGCTAGTAATACAAAAAGAAAAATTTTGTCTTTTCTAGCATGGAACAACAGACTGGTTCCAAATAGGAAAGGAGTATGTCAAGGCTGTATATTGTCACCCTGCTTATTTAACTTATATGCAGAGTATATCATGCGAAACGCTGGACTGGATGAAGCACAAGCTGGAATCAAGAATGCCGGGAGAAATATCAATAACCTCAGATATGCAGGTGACAAGCACTTACGGCAGAAAGTGAAGAACAGCTAAAGACCCTTTTGATAAAAGTGAAAGAAGAGAGTGAAATAGTTGGCTTAAAACTCAACATTCAGAAAACTAAGATCATGCATCTTGTCCCATCACTTTATGGCAAATAGATGTGGAAACAGTAACAGACTTTATTTTCTTGGGCTCCAAAATCACTGCAGATGGTGACTGCAGCCATGAAATTAAAAGATGCTTGCTTCTTGGAAGAAAAGTGATCACTAACCTAGATAGCATATTAAAAAGCAGAGATATTACTTTGCCAACAAAGGTCCATCTGGTCAAGGCTATGGTTTTTCTGGTGGTCATGTATGGATGTGAGAGTTGGATGTGAAGAAAGCTGAGCACTGAAGAATTGATGCTTTTGAACTGTGGCATTGGAGAAGACTCTTGAGAGTCCCCTGGACTGCAAAGAGATCCAACCAGTCCATCCTAAAGGAGATCAGTACTGAATATTCATTGGAAGAACTGATGCTGAAGCTGAAACTCCAATACTTTGGCCCCCTGATGCGAAGAGTTGACTCATTTGAAAAGATTCTTCAATATCCGCAAATCAATCAATGTAATACACCACATTAACAAATTGAAAGATAAAAACCATATGATTATCTCAATAGATGCAGAGAAAGCCTTTGACAAAATTCAACACTCATTTATGATTAAAACTCTCCAAAAAGCAGGAATAGAAGGAACATACCTCAACATAATAAAAGCTATATATGACAAACCCACAGCAAGCATCACCCTCAATGGTGAAAAATTGAAAGCATTTCCCCTGAAATCAGGAACAAGACAAGGGTGCCCACTCTCACCACTACTGTTCAACATAGTGTTGGAAGTTTTGGCCACAGCAATCAGAGCAGAAAAAGAAGTAAAAGGAATCCAGATAGGAAAAGAAGAAGTGAAACTCTCACTGTTTGCAGATGACATGATCCTCTACATAGAAAACCCTAAAGACTCTACCAGAAAATTACTAGAACTAGTCAATGAATATAGTAAAGTTGCAGGATATAAAATTAACACACAGAAATCCCTTGCATTCCTATATACTAACAATGAAAAAACAGAAAGAGAAATTAAGGAAACAATACCATTCACCATTGCAACAAAAAGAATAAAATACTTAGGAGTATATCTACCTAAAGAAACAAAAGACCTATACATAGAAAACTATAAAACACTGATGAAAGAAATCAAAGAGGACACAAACAGATGGAGAAACATACCGTGTTCATGGATTGGAAGAATCAATATTGTCAAAATGGCTATTCTACCCAAAGCAATCTATAGATTCAATGCAATCCCTATCAAGCTACCAACGGTATTTTTCACAGAACTAGACCAAAGAATTTCACAATTTGTATGGAAATACAAAAAACCTCGAATAGCCAAAGTAATCTTGAAAAAGAAGAATGGAACTGGAGGAATCAACCTGCCTGACTTCAGACTCTACTACAAAGCCACAGTCATCAAGACAGTGTGGTACTGGCACAAAGACAGAAATATAGATCAATGGAACAGAATAGAAAGCCCAGAGATAAATCCACGGACCTATGGACACCTTATCTTTGACAAAGGAGGCAAGGATATAACAATGGAAAAAAGACAACCTCTTTAACAAGTGGTGCTGGGAAAACTGGTCAACCACTTGCAAAAGAATGAAACTAGAACACTTTCTAACACCATACACAAAAATAAACTCAAAATGGATTAAAGATCTAAATGTAAGACCAGAAACTATAAAACTCCTAGAGGAGAACATAGGCAAAACACTCTCCGACATAAATCACAGCAAGATCCTCTATGACCCACCTCCCAGAATATTGGAAATAAAAGCAAAACTAAACAAATGGAATCTAATGAAACTTAAAAGCTTTTGCACTACAAAAGAAACTATAAGTAAGGTGAAAAGACAGCCGTCAGATTGGGAGAAAATAATAGCAAATGAAGAAACAGACAAAGGATTAATCTCAAAAATATACAAGCAACTCCTGAAGCTCAATTCCAGAAAAATAAATGACCCAATCAAAAAATGGGCCAGAGAACTAAACAGACATTTCTCCAAAGAAGACATACAGATGGCTAACAAACACATGAAAAGGTGCTCAACATCACTCATTATTAGAGAAATGCAAATCAAAACCACAATGAGGTACCATTACACACCAGTCAGGATGGCTGCTATCCAAAAGTCTACAAGCAATAAATGCTGGAGAGGGTGTGGAGAAAAGGGAACCCTCTTACACTGTTGGTGGGAATGCAAACTAGTACAGCCACTATGGAAAACAGTGTGGAGATTCCTTAAAAAACTGGAAATAGAACTGCCATATGACCCAGCAATCCCACTTCTGGGCATACACACTGAGGAAACCAGATCTGAAAGAGACACGTGCACCCCAATGTTCATCGCAGCACTGTTTATAATAGCCAGGACATGGAAGCAACCTAGATGCCCATCAGCAGATGAATGGATAAGGAAGCTGTGGTACATATACACCATGGAATATTACTCAGCCATTAAAAAGAATTCATTTGAACCAGTCCTAATGAGATGGATGAAACTGGAGCCCCTTATACAGAGTGAAGTAAGCCAGAAAGATAAAGAACATTACAGCATACTAACACATATATATGGAATTTAGAAAGATGGTAACGATAACCCTATATGCAAAACAGAAAAAGAGACACAGAAATACAGAACAGACTATTGAACTCTGTGGGAGAAGGTGAGGGTGGGATGTTTCAAAAGAACAGCATGTATACTATCTAAGGTGAAACAGATCACCAGCCCAGGTGGGATGCATGAGACAAGTGCTCGGGCCTGGTACACTGGGAAGACCCAGAGGAATCGGGTGGAGAGGGAGGTGGGAGGGGGGATCGGGATGGGGAATAAGTGTAAATCTATGGCTGATTCATATCAATGTATGACAAAACCCACTGAAATGTTGTGAAGTAATTAGCCTCCAACTAATAAAAAAATTAAAAAAAAAAAAAAAGAAAAGACCCTGATGCTGGGAAAGATTGAGGGCAGGAGGAGAAGGTGACGACAGAGGATGAGATGGTTGGATGGCATCACTGACTCAATGGACATGGGTTTGGGTGGACTCTGGGAGTTGGTGATGGACAGGGAGGCCTGGCGTGCTGTGATTCATGGGGTTGCAAAGAGTTGGACACAACTGAGCAACTGAACTGAGTGGAATACAATTTTTCAGTAAAAACATGTATTTAAATGCTTATTTTTAAGGTGCACAGACTACCACAAATGTATAAGAATACTTCCCTATGTGTATACATCAATTTATTATTTTATATGAACAGAATATATACATGAGTACATATATATATATACACACATATATGCAATGCATTACTTAGCTGCACACCTGAAGCTAACACAACCTTGTAAACCAACTATGAAAACCATGAAAGTGTTAGTCACTCAGTTGTGTCTGATTCTTTGCTACCCCATGGATTGTAGCCCACCAGGCTCCTCTGTCCATAGAGTTCTCCAGGCAAGAATACTGGAGTGGGTAGCCATTCCCTTCTCCAGGGATCTTCCCTGGGAAGATCCTAGGGATCAAACCTAGGGATGAAACCCTGGTCTCCTGTATTGCAGGCAGATTTTTTTTTTTTTTATCTCTGAGCCACCAGGGAAGTCAATAAATCAACTATACATCAATAAAAAATTAAATTTATTATTCTAAAAGCATAGTCATATACACTGTCTCATATAATTCCCACAATGTGCTAATATTTATTTCCTCTGTACCTGACTTTACTAGGTGTAGACAACTAGTAAAAATTGTGAAAATAAATTATTCTGCAGGTAGCAGCTATAATTAAGCCCATTTTAATGTAATATAATGTGTACATGCTCAGCTGTGTCCGCCTCTTTTGACTCCATGGACAGTAGCCCTCCAAGCTCCTCTCACTGTCCATGGGATTTGACAGGCAAGAATACTGGAGCGAGTTGCCATTTCCTTCTCTAGAGGATCTTCCTGACCCAGGGATTGAAACTGCCTCTCCTGTGTCTCCTGCATTAGCAGGCAGATTCTTTACCACTGAGCCACCTGGAAAGCTTAGACAACTAGTAAAAATTGTGAAAATAAATGATTATCTTGCAGGTAGCACAGCTATGATTAAGCCCATTTTAGAGATGAGGAAATTGGAAACTTGGCAGGCCTAGTATATCAGCCATCAGCTTGGTCTTTCATAGGGCAGAACTGATGAGGAATGAGATACCCCCTATTCCTAGAGAGGGCACAGCCAGTGGACAGAACTGGACAAAGTTCTGCAGGTTGGGGCTGATTAGTGGGCATAAGAGAGGCCCAACTTGAGACTCCCAGAAACTTGGGGAGCACTGTACAGGAGGCTGAGGTTCTGTGAGATGAGAATGAGGAAGGAGCTCTAATTTGAGTCACTATGGCTGTCATTATTTCATACATAGCCACAGGCTGTGGGCCCTGGAGAAACTTGCTATACCAAATAATTGAATCATTGGGGTGATGGCTCTTGCAGAGTGTCAGTTGATCAGGCTACCATGAAGTTGAACCACAGATAACTATCAATTACAAAGCCCTTACATAACTTGTTCAGCTTTTTTCTACATGCTATGAAAGAGGAGTTTTCAACATTTCACTCCAGGTTCTGGAAGGCAAAGAGTTAATGCACGGAATCTCCAGAATCTGTTTATGCACCAAAGAAATAGATTAATTAAATAGGTTTAATTAATAATGGCTTACAAATGCCACTACTTTTCAAATATATATTGAATTTGCACTGAAGTAAAAATTTACCCATCATAATTACTGAATTCATAGAAAATTTCTGTCCCTGATTGTTTTTATATACAGTTAATGCTAGAAGAATAATCGTCGGAGTCAGGCAATTTCTGAATGAACCCAACCTTCTGGTCTAATGCCTGGTTGGCTGAGGGCTGGAAATCATTGAAGAGCAGGAACGATTCAGGACAGATTAAAATGAAAAATTCCTATCTTTCCTGAGGTTTGATTGACAAATAAAATTGTAATATATTTGAAGTGCACAACATGGTGATTTGATATACATACACACTGTGAAATGATTTTCACAAAGTTGATAACAATTAACACACCCATCACCGTGTGTGTGTGTGTGTGTGTGTGTGTGTGTGTGTGTGTGTGAGACAGAGAGAATGCTTAAGATCTACTCTCGGCAAATTTCAAACACACAATACGGATCTATAGTTACCATACTATACATGAGATTCTCAGAGCTTAGAATTGAAATTTTGTACAGGCCAGGCTTTTCTTTTAATGGATTTCTAAGGCAAGGCAAACACAGTGCCCACCTCTAGGTATCACCAAGAACATTGGCATTGACCTTTAAAGCCTTTATGCCTATATATACAGGGTCTAACAGCTTACTCAGGACCCAGGTACTACACAACTTTCTGTATGTAGAAGAGCCTGCACACCAAAATCTTTACTTTGTCCTACAAATTATATTTGTTGACATTAAACAAAAATTTATCTGAGATGTTTTTCTCCCAAATTGCTTGACAGTTCTTACAAGTACAATCCATGTGATTCTTTGAACATACTAAAACTGCCTTTATAATTTCTAAAAAAAATTTAGCACCACTATCAACATTATTAACCTATTTTCAAAAGTCTGAACTTAATATTGTGATTAAATTTTGAAGTGCCTGAACTAATTAAAATGCAAGCAACTATAATCCTAAATACCTTTATAATTGTGTATTTCGTTTTGCATCAGAATGAGTCCATGAAATTGACTTTCAGACTTAAAATAGTTTTTTATTTTTCCCATTCTGTGTTATTTCAAGAAACAAAGCAATCAAATAGACTTAAAGATAGTTCCATATAGTTTTAATGACCAAATATTTTTCCAAGTCTTCTATCCCTTGGAGTACTGTTTTTCCTTTGAGCTCATTATCTAATTGCTATAAATGACAATATGAATTATGTGTAGAGAACAATGAAAACATTCAGTTATATGCTATTTGATATTTGCAGATACACACCCATTTAGCTGTATTGATGTCTGAAATACTAAAAGTTTTAGGGGATGAGTTAGTAGTTAACCATCACCCTGGTCCCTCCCTAGGATGCCAGGCTTCTCCATGATCTAGAAACTAAGGGGTGTGTTATACACTAATGCTTGACACATTTAGGAGCCCTGAAGGACCTTATGTGTCCTACAGACTGTTAAATATCACCACTGACTGCATGAATCCTATTTAGTGACTTCTAACTCCGAACAGGTAGGAATTCTGGAGAAAAAATAAGAAGAAATTTTAAAAAGACACCACATTTGCATAGAACTCAAGGGGCTACACTGGTGGCTCAACCGTAAAGAATCTGCCTGCCAATGCAGGAGATGCAGGTTCCATCCCTGGGTCGGGAGGGTCCCACATGTCATGGAACAATTAAGCCCGTGTGCCATAACTACTGAGCCTCTGCTCTAGAGCCCACCAGCCACAACTGCTGAAGACCACTCCCTAGAGCCCATGCTCTACAGAAGAGAGGCCACTGCCATGAGAAGTCTGAGCACCACAATGAGAGAGTAACCTCCACTCACCGTGACTTGAGAAAAAGCCATGCAGTAACAAAGACCCAGCACGGCCAAAAATAAATTTAAAAATTAAAAAAATATATCAAAAAACAAAAAAACATGGAGCTCAAAATAAAGAACGGAGAATCACTAGACAAAAGAAACAGAACTGATGCCAAAGTCCTCTGGGGAGTTTTGAAGGCAGATGGGTACCTAGAGGTGAAGAGGTGACTGTCTATTGAAGGACACAAATCTACAGTCTGTGTCCTCACACAGGAAGGGGAAGGGAGCCAAAGGCACAGCCTAAAGCAGGGCACTGGAAGGACTGCAACTTCGTGAAAAAGAGCCCAGAAAAATGGTGCGCAGTCTCCAGGAAAGAGGCAAGGAAGTCTGTTGTTTTTTTGGTGCTCTAGTGGAAAAGGCTCCAGTGAGAAATTCTAACTCTGAGCCTCCTCAAAGGGCGGGTGTGGAGGTTTAAGATATTTACTCAGGGTACAGAAATTCCAACCCTCATCTCAGACCTGTGAAGCCACCAGAGCCTTCAGTGAAACAAAGGCCAACCAAATCTGTAGAATCATTTCAACAACCCGGGCACTGGGGACATCTGTCTTTTTGATAACCTCACAGCAATAGCAAAAACTTAGAAACGACCAAAGGGAATCATTCACAGTGAGCAAGAGTAAGCTGATATAAGGAAAAGAAGAATCAGCACCTCAAGTAATCAAGAGAATGGAATGCAAAGAAATTAGAAAATAATTTTGCTTAAAATAGCCATCATAATAACAAATAGTAGAATTTGTTATTCTACTACAATACAGAAAAGAGTGCTTGGATCTAAAGCACCAAATAAAATCTTTCGAAGTGAAAATTATAGTCATTGATATAAAAACTAAATGAGTTTAATAGCAGATCAGGCAACAGGTAGAGAGAACTATAATTTAAAAGATACATTTATTTATTTATTTATTTATTATTTTTTTTTGCTTCTTTTTTATTATTATTATTATTATTTTTTTTCCAGTGGGTTTGTCATACATTGATATGAATCAGCCATGGATTTACATGTATTCCCAGTCCCGATCCCCCCTCCCACCTCCCTCTCCACCCGATTCCTCTGGGTCTTCCCAGTGCACCAGGCCCGAGCACTTGTCTCATGCATCCCACCTGGGCTGGTGATCTGTTTCACCATAGATAGTATACATGCTGTTCTTTTGAAATATCCCACCCTCACCTTCTCCCACAGAGTTCAATAGTCTGTTCTGTATTTCTGTGTCTCTTTTTCTGTTTTGCATATAGGGTTATCGTTATCACCTTTCTAAATTCCATATATATGTGTTAGTATGCTGTAATGTTCTTTATCTTTCTGGCTTACTTCACTCTGTATAATGGGCTCCAGCTTCATCCATCTCATTAGGACTGGTTCAAATGAATTCTTTTTAATGGCTGAGTAATATTCCATGGTGTATATGTACCACAGCTTCCTTATCCATTCATCTGCTGATGGGCATCTAGGTTGCTTCCATGTCCTGGCTATTATAAACAGTGCTGCGATGAACATTGGGGTGCACCTGTCTCTTTCAGATCTGGTTTCCTCAGTGTGTATGCCCAGAAGTGGGATTGCTGGGTCATATGGCAGTTCTATTTCCAGTTTTTTAAGAAATCTCCACACTGTTTTCCATAGCGGCTGTACTAGTTTGCATTCCCACCAACAGTGTAAGAGGGTTCCCTTTTCTCCACACCCTCTCCAGCATTTATTGCTTGTAGACTTTTGGATAGCAGCCATCCTGACTGGCGTGTAATGGTACCTCATTGTGGTTTTGATTTGCATTTCTCTAATAATGAATGATGTTGAGCATCTTTTCATGTGTTTGTTAGCCATCTGTATGTCTTCTTTGGAGAAATGTCTGTTTAGTTCTTTGGCCCATTTTTTGATTGGGTCATTTATTTTTCTGGAATTGAGCTGCAGGAGTTGCTTGTATATTTTTGAGATTAATCCTTTGTCTGTTTCTTCATTTGCTATTATTTTCTCCCAATCTGAGGGCTGTCTTTTCACCTTACTTATAGTTTCCTTTGTAGTGCAAAAGCTTTTAAGTTTCATTAGGTCCCATTTGTTTAGTTTTGCTTTTATTTCCAATATTCTGGGAGGTGGGTCATAGAGGATCTTGCTGTGATTTATGTCAGAGAGTGTTTTGCCTATGTTCTCCTCTAGGAGTTTTATAGTTTCTGGTCTTACATTTAGATCTTTAATCCATTTTGAGTTTATTTTTGTGTATGGTGTTAGAAAGTGTTCTAGTTTCATTCTTTTACAAGTGGTTGACCAGTTTTCCCAGCACCACTTGTTAAAGAGGTTGTCTTTTTTCCATTGCATATCCTTGCCTCCTTTGTCAAAGATAAGGTGTCCATAGGTTCGTGGATTTATCTCTGGGCTTTCTATTCTGTTCCATTGATCTATATTTCTGTCTTTGTGCCAGTACCATACTGTCTTGATGACTGTGGCTTTGTAGTAGAGTCTGAAGTCAGGCAGGTTGATTCCTCCAGTTCCATTCTTCTTTTTCAAGATTACTTTGGCTATTCGAGGTTTTTTGTATTTCCATACAAATTGTGAAATTCTTTGGTCTAGTTCTGTGAAAAATACCGTTGGTAGCTTGATAGGGATTGCATTGAATCTATAGACTGCTTTGGGTAGAATAGCCATTTTGACAATATTGATTCTTCCAATCCATGAACACGGTATGTTTCTCCATCTGTTTGTGTCCTCTTTGATTTCTTTCATCAGTGTTTTATAGTTTTCTATGTATAGGTCTTTTGTTTCTTTAGGTAGATATACTCCTAAGTATTTTATTCTTTTTGTTGCAATGGTGAATGGTATTGTTTCCTTAATTTCTCTTTCTGTTTTTTCATTGTTAGTATATAGGAATGCAAGGGATTTCTGTGTGTTAATTTTATATCCTGCAACTTTACTATATTCATTGACTAGTTCTAGTAATTTTCTGGTAGAGTCTTTAGGGTTTTCTATATAGAGGATCATGTCATCTGCAAACAGTGAGAGTTTTACTTCTTCTTTTCCTATCTGGATTCCTTTTACTTCTTTTTCTGCTCTGATTGCTGTGGCCAGAACTTCCAACACTATGTTGAATAGTAGTGGTGAGAGTGGGCACCCTTGTCTTGTTCCTGATTTCAGGGGAAATGCCTTCAATTTTTCACCATTGAGGGTGATGCTTGCTGTGGGTTTGTCATATATAGCTTTTATTATGTTGAGGTATGTTCCTTCTATTCCTGCTTTTTGGAGAGTTTTAATCATAAATGAGTGTTGAATTTTGTCAAAGGCTTTCTCTGCATCTATTGAGATAATCATATGGTTTTTATCTTTCAATTTGTTAATGTGGTGTATTACATTGATTGATTTGCGGATATTAAAGAATCTTTGCATTCCTTGGATAAAGCCCACTTGGTCATGGTGTATGATTTTTTTAATATGTTGTTGGATTCTGTTTGCTAGAATTTTGTTAAGGATTTTTGCATCTATGTTCATCAGTGATATTGGCCTGTAGTTTTCTTTTTTTGTGGCATCTTTGTCTGGTTTTGGAATTAGGGTGATGGTGGCCTCATAGAATGAGTTTGGAAGCTTACCTTCATCTGCAATTTTCTGGAAGAGTTTGAGTAAGATAGGTGTTAGCTCTCCTCTAAATTTTTGGTAGAATTCAGCTGTGAAGCCATCTGGTCCTGGGCTTTTGTTTGCTGGCAGATTTTTGATGACAGTTTCTATTTCCTTGCTTGTGATGGGTCTGTTAAGATCTTCTATTTCTTCCTGGTTCAGTTTTGGAAAGTTATACTTTTCTAAGAATTTGTCCATTTCATCCAAGTTGTCCATTTTATTGGCATAGAGCTGCTGGTAGTAGTCTCTTATGATCCTTTGTATTTCAGTGTTGTCTGTTGTGATCTCTCCATTTTCATTTCTAATTTTGTTAATTTGGTTTTTCTCTCTTTGTTTCTTAATGAGTCTTGCTAATGGTTTGTCAATTTTGTTTATTTTTTCAAAAAACCAGCTTTTAGCTTTGTTGATTTTTGCTATGGTCTCTTTAGTTTCTTTTGCATTTATTTCTGCCCTGATTTTTAAGATTTCTTTCCTTCTGCTAACCCTAGGGTTCTTCATTTCTTCCTTCTCTAGTTGCTTTAGGTGTAGAGTTAGGTTATTTATTTGGTTTTTTTCTTGTTTCTTGATGTAAGCCTGTAATGCTATGAACCTTCCCCTTAGCACTGCTTTTACAGTGTCCCATAGGTTTTGGGTTGTTGTGTTTTCATTTTCATTCATTTCTATACATATTTTGATTTCTTTTTTGATTTCTTCTATGATTTGTTGGTTATTCAGAAGCGTGTTATTTAGCCTCCATATGTTTGAAGTTTTAACAATTTTTTTCCTGTAATTGAGATCTAATCTTACTGCACTATGGTCAGAAAAGATGACTGGAATGATTTCAATTTTTTTGAATTTTCCAAGACCAGATTTATGGCCCAGGATGTGATCTATTCTGGAGAATGTTCCGTGTGCACTTGAGAAAAAGGTGAAGTTGATTGTTTTGGGGTGAAATGTCCTATAGATATCAATTAGGTCTAGCTGGTGAGTATGAAAGAGGAAATTAATAGTAACACAATAATAGTGGGAGACTTTAATACCCCACTCACAACTATGGATAGATCAACTAAACAGAAAATTAACAAGGAAACACAAACCTTAAAAGATACATTTAATGAAATTTAAAAGATGTATTTAATGAAATGATGCTCAAAACACAGCATAGAGAAGTTAAAAGAGATAAAAGATGAACTAGAGCTTAATAGATATAGAAATTTCCAATAAAAGTTCTGGGGGAAAAAAAAGAGGAGAGAATGGGGAATAGGTAGTTGAGTCATAGTGGTTACGGTTACAGACACCCCAGAATTGAATCGAACAAATTCTTGGACCACAGGAGTTAACACTGATGCAAGGATATACACAAGGCACAGTGTCACGCGTGCCTGGTGGGTGTGTAAATTTTTTGGAATCCTGTTGAGAGGTTATTTGCGACATCTAAACTTCTGATTCTGCCTCCCACTCCCAATCATGTAGTTTTTTGAATCTCAGCAATGGTAATTCCATTCTCCTAGTTTTAGGCCAATAACTATTAAGTCATAGTTGATTTCTCTTTTCTCAAACCCCATATCCAATCCATGTGGAAATTTGGATGGGTCTGTTTTCAAAATACCTCCAGACTTCGACCTCTTCCAACAGAAACACTGCTATACCCCCTGTTTTAAGACACCCATCAACTTTTGCCTGGGTTATGCTAATACCCTCATCATAGATTCTACCTTATTTTCAATACAAGCAGCTCAAGTGAATATTTTAAAACAAGATCCCCCTCCTCCAGGGGATCTTCCCAACCCAGGGATCGAAGTCAGGTCTCCTGCATTGCAGGCAGATACTTTACCATCTGAGTCACTAGGGAAGCCCCTATACTTTCCTATAATTGGCCTTATTTTTCTATAGTGCCTATCAAATTTTTAAAAATACCATAGTTTATTATGATTATTATTTATTATCTGGCTTTCCCTATCAGAATATATGCTGTACTGGACAGAATTTTTTTTTTGTTCAGGAAGGCGGGATTTAGTATATAATAAACACTCAAAAGATAACTGATTGAATCAGTAATTCTAGAAAAGCTAACTATGTGCTCATGGAATGAGCTAGTTGAGAGGACATCTGTATTTCCCATATATTTGAAATAGTTCATTAGGAAAGCTAATTTAAATTTCATAAGTTAAAAAATAATCCTAACACTCAGGTTATGAGTAAGAGGGGGACGGACACCATTTATTTTATGTTCTTATAAAGAACAGACCAAACTCTATATTATTAAAAAAAATTATATATTCAGGGGTGTTATATTTTAACTGTATTTAAAAATTATTATAATTTTTATTTTTTATTGGTGGCTTCTTTTCAAAAGAGTACAACGAAAATCTCTAGGAAGTCTAAACTAGAACTTAAAGAATATCTGCATAAGATACTCTGCTCTGCTTTGATTCCTAACAATAATCTACACTTATCTACCTGGTCAATTGCTTGCTATTTTGTTTTGAAAGCTTTTATTATTAAGGTCAAGGCAAAATGAAGGAATATTTAGAATATAGCTTAGATCACTGAAGTGAAATACCAGTTGTTGAAGAACATTACATGAACGAATTAATAAAATTAAACCAAGACTCTCAAAAATTCATCACTGAGGAAGCAGCAGGTACCCGTCTGCCTGCAGGTTCTCTAGTTAAGCTGAATCTCCACTCACACCAGAGATCCAGCCCTTACATATCTGGCCTGAGAATAGATACCAGCCCCCTCTTCTCAGCTTAGCTGAGATGGCTGGAGCTCTTATATACCAGGGAAAGAAAATGGGGGAAATAAACGGAACACATAAGAAGCGCAAAACGATTTTGCTGTTAGAGTGCAACTTTCCAGTCTTTCCATTTTAACTCTCCTCTTGGCTTACAGGCAGCCGTGAATATACTCTGGGCTGAAAGATTGCTCTGGGATTCTTACGTCTTCCTGGCTTGCTCTCCACGGAGGATATCACTTCAAAACCTCCAGGAGCTTTTCCTAGAATTCTGCTATGTTTTTGGTGAACAGACTGGCTTCATGCCTATTCTAGAGCACACTCAAGTGGCTGATACCAGAAATGATCTCCTTGGACCCCCATCCGGTGAGACATGACTTCACTACTACAGGACTAGGACTGTAACCATATCTTAGAATAATAAAACACCATAAAGTTCATAAAGCAATAAAAAATAAGGAGAGAGGTTTTTCTTTCATGGGCAGAAACAGATTTTTATTTTGTTTTCTTCTGTATTTTAAATGTGAAAATGCATAAGACTGTTAGTATAATTATTAGTGTTATCTTCATTTGCTCCACACTCTCTGTCTTTCTGATTTCATTTATTAACCCCTAGAATACAGAGTTGTCTGTAGGGCATATTCCAGAAATGCAGGCTGAAGCAAAAGAAATTTTGTTCTTTAGTGCTAACATACAATTTTCAGCAAAAAACTAGGACAACGTACCATTTATGTTTTCTATTGCAGCAGGGCTTCAGCCTTTTCCAACAGCCCTTTCACAAAATTGATAGATTATTCTTCCTATTAAAAGAGTCTTTTATTCTGGGTGCCAGACCTGGTGCTTAGAGCTGAAATATTGCTTTAGCTTTGTGTGTGTGTGTGTGTGTGTGTGTGTTACCACAGTGGCATTTCACTGCTGAATAAAATTACAAATCGTGTACCTGATTCTTCAGGGCATGGAAAAGTCTCACAGGGCCTGAAGTGGGCATGAGGGGGATATGTTTGTTCGTTATTTCCAAATAGACCTGATGAGAATCCATGGACCCATGAAAAGTTTTATCAGGTTGTACACTGTGTAGAGAAAGATCATTAAGTAGGGAAACATGAATTCTAGGCTTCTATCGGCTGTTTAGCCATGGACAAGAGAAAGTGAATATATTAAAATAGACACGATTTATCAAATACTTATGAGTTTTATGTACATTTGTTCTAACCCCCGTGATGATTCTGCAAAATAGAAATTATTATCCCTTTTTAAAAATGAGGACATTGAAAGAAGATTCAGAGATTGATTAATTTGCTCAGCTAAAGAGATATGGTTAGAATTAGACTCCAGATTTTTCTGGTTCCAAAGGTTATGATTTTTTGGAGTAGCATAGTATCCTTCCAGTTATTTTAATTTTCTATATCTTTGTTTTCCCATCTATATAATGAAGGCAATAAATAACACGACCTCCTAGCTATAAAATGTTAGAAAGTCTAGAATACAAGCATAGCATCATGCAGCAGCACACAAGGAAAGCTAGCTTAGTCCCATCAGAAGTCACTTAGATCTTCTTATTTACACAACCAGATTGAAACCGTGGTAGGGACTGACAGTTAACAAGGCAAGACTGTGGAATGCAGCCCAGATGCTGTCCTTGGCTGCTGCATAACACAGGAAGGGTTTGAAGGAGACCTGGATGGAACACAGAGGAGATAATTCAAAGGCACTCTTCACGCTCACCTGAGGACCACGTCTTAAGTGGGGTCATGGTCTTTTTACTGGGATGGAGGCAGGTTGAAGAGGCGCCTTTATATTTCCACTTTGGGAGAAAGGGGACTGGGGTAACTGAGAAGTCAGGTTCAAGACTGAAGTTCACATTGAGATTGATCCAAGTTCACATCCTTTTCCTTCAAGATTGTTTTAGGGTCTTAAGAGCTAAACATATAATAAAGAATCCAAGAAACTTCTCTGTTCTGTAGTAGAGCCACGATATAAGAGAAATGACTCCAAATCCAAAGAAAAAGACCCAGGAGGATGGAATTAGCAGAAAGGACTTCATACAATAGCGACCGTTCCTGCCCTTATGTTCTTTATTCCTCTTTCCGTAGTCCCCACATCTAACCCACACATCTTGATTCACTGTTTTTCTAAGAGATTTCTTTCACTCTGATCTCCACCAGAACTACCCTGGTCTAAGTCATCATCACCCTGAATGTCCTGTTTCTTTTCTTCCCATCCTAGCAACCATCTTCCTGCAGACAGCAAAGTACCTCTTTAAGGTATAAATTGGGTCACACCACGCTCTTGCTTACAGACCATGAGTGGCTGCCCAGTGCACTTAGAATGAAAAGCAAACTCTTTCTCTTGGCTTACAAGGCCCTCTGTAGTGTGAGGAGTCCACCTTGGTGACCTCTTATCATGCCACTTTTTTCTAGCCATGGAGACTTTTCTTTCTGTTCTTTGCATAGTCCAAGTTCTTTCCACCCCCAGAGCACTGCACAGACTGGCCCCTCTCCGTCAAATGCTCCCAAGTCTGCTTCCTTCACATTCTACAAATCTCGTGTTAAATGGTACCTCCTTGGAAAGGTAAGCTCCAGCCACCATACTTAGTTAGATGCCATTGCCTGCACAGGTTACCTTTTTATAACAACTGCTCGCTTTCTGCATAGTACTGCTCCCAGATTGTTTTATTATTTATGAGCTCTGCTGGGGCAAGGAACTTTTTTCCTCTCTTCTCTTTGTATCTAAAGCCCAGCAAGGTCCCCAGTAATGATATTGGCTTACCAACCTTCCTTTCTGCCGGGCTCACCCCGGGCTTGGGGCTTGGTTTAAAATTTTCATCCTCAGGGAGCTCTTCTGTGACCCCCAGCTTAAGTCAGACCCCCCCTGTTCTTTGTTTCCATAACCCTCTACACAATCCCTGCTGTAACACCTTCACACCTCACTGTGCTGATTGCCTGTGCTTGGCCTCCCTGTTATTATCGAAGACGCTTATTGGTTGTGACATTTGCTGTCTTGTTCACCCTGACATCATGGGCACCAACATCATGCATGACATGTAGTAAGAAATCAGGAAATGGTTTATAGAGGGAAATAGTCATTGAGAAAGAATGTGGGGTGGGCCAAAGAGATAAAGCATTCACAATTTTTATAGATGACTGACAGATGAATGAATTAATACATGTATTACCTGTTGTGGTCACTTCACACCCCAGTGCTTAGTTGTGTAAGCTACAGCACCCAGCATGAGCAGCTTTCATTAGTCATGCAAAAATATTCATTTACACATATTTATTGAGAACCTACTGTGCACCAGGCCTGAGTTACATGCTGAGGATATGAATAAGAATATGATATAACAGAAGAGAGGAGGCAGATTTATGAATGTTTATGCTAGGAGGCAACAGGGTAAGTAGCATATGAATGTCAAAAAAGAAATGTATGTAGAACCCAGACTTGGGCAGATTTGGAAAGGGACTGTCCTCAGTCTTGAAGGATGGGGAGGACAAAGTAAAGATATCGGGAGAGGAAGGAAAAGCTGAGCTGAGCAGTGAGCACTGGCTGGGATGTGGGAGTTTTGCAGCTCCCTGGGAGATAATAAGAGAGGAGGGGAAGGTGATGGGCCCAGAGTTTGGGGTTCCCCGCACAGACAAGAGGTGAGAATGTGGGGCTGTATTCAATGGAGAGGAATCTTTTAGCAGGTTTGAGGTTGAGGGGTGGCCTGACTGTGGGTGCTTTAGGAGACAAATACTGGACAGGAGCCCTGAAGCTGGCTAGGGAGAGAGACTGGATTGCAATTGAGAAGTTTAATATTCAGGCATGAGGTCTCCAGAGCAAGCTCGAGAAAGAAGCAATCAGGATGGAAAAGAAAGAAAGAATAAGAGACTGTGCAAGGAAAGAACTGGAAGACTAGGGTGGCGGACAGCTCTTGGGACAGAGCTCACAGCTAGAGGGAATGATGAAGTGAATACACTATGAATACATGATGTGTATAGGGCAGCATGCTCCGTGTGCTTTCCTACCTGACTCTATTTGACTTCTGCTAACTTTATAAGGTAGGTACTCTAATTACTCCACTTATACTGATAGGGAAGCCACACTGCTTTCTTTTTAAATTTTTATTTATTTATGTATTTTTTGGCCACACTGTGTGGCATTCAGGACTTAGTTTCTCAACCTGGTGCCCCCTGCAGTGGACACTTGGAGTCTTAATCACTGGACCACCAGGGAAGTCCCCACATTGTTTTCTAATTAAACATTTGCTAGTAAGAAAGTGTGGTATCATCTGATGATACCACTCTAATGGCAGAAGTGAAGAGGAACTAAAGAGCCTCTTGATAAGGGTGAAAGAGAAGAGTGAAAAAGCTGGCTTTAAACTCAACATTCAAAAAACTAAGATCATGATATCTTGTCCCATCATTTCACAGCAAATAGAAGGTGAAAAAGTGGAAACAGTGACAGATTTTATTTTCTTGGGCTCTAAAATCACTGCAGATGGTGATTGCAGCCATGAAATTAAAAGATGCTTGCTCCTTGGAAGAAAAGTTATGACAAACCTAAACAGCGTATTCAAAAGCAGAAACATCACTTTGCTGACAAAGGTGCATACAGTCAGAGCTATGGTTTTTCCTGTAGTCATGTACGGATATGAGAGTTGGACCATCAAGCAGACTGAGTGCTGAAGAATTGGTGCTTTCTCATAGTGGTGCTGGAGAAGACTCTTGAGAGTCTCTTGGGCAGCAAGGAGATCAGATCAAACCAGTCAATCCTAAAGGAGATCAACCCTGAATATTCATCGGAAGAACTGATGCTGAAGCTGAAACTCCAATATTTTGGCTGTGTGATGTGAAGAGATGACACTGGAAAGACCCTGATGCTGGGAAAGACTGAGGGCAGGAGGAGAAGGGACGACAGAGGATGAGATACTTGGAGGGCATCAGTGACTCAATGGACATGAATTTGAGCAAACTCAAATGGACATCAATTTGAGCAAACTCTAGGAGACAGTGAAGGACAGGGAAGCCTGGTGTGCTGCAGTCCACGGGGTTGCCAGAGAGCTGGACATGACAGCGACGGAACAACAGTCAGAAAGTGTGGTGTAAACTGTGTTTTTCCTTCTTTATAGTACTTGTAGACCATGGAGGGCAGTCATAATATTTCTGTCACTACTTCCTTATTTATAAAATAACACTAATAATTTCGCAAATTTCTGGTAATTAAAAAATATAAATGCTTATACTAATAATTCCACAGAGATAAAGGTGTTGTTATTAATAAATTGTCTTTTGTACTTTATTTTCCAGATCTTAAAAATCCCCATAAAATGAATAGGAAATAAAATGTCAATAAAGTGCCTGTGAGTCTCTTAATTCACTCAGTAAAACTCATGTGTAATTCAGAAGTTTTCCCTAAAGATAAGTGAAGACCTTTCACAGATTTCAGAGAAAGGAGGCATTATCCAAGCGAGCCTTTTCTGCTTGATCAAAATGCAGAGTATAAGCAAATTAAATTGATTTAAGCTAGCATGACATCAACCTAAAACAAATGGGTTTTAACATTTAAGAAAAATCAACCTATTATTTCTGATGTTTATCTTTCTTCTTAGTAAAATTTTCTTTTTATAAAGAACAAAGAACTCTATCTTTTTTCTTGACTATCTTAGTAAAATAAACATGAATTAAAATGTAAAATTGAGTCCCTTCTGTTCTGACACTTGAACAGTGATTCTTAATAATTTTTGAAAATAAAAATCCAACTAGCTTGATAACATTAGAGACTACCTTTCTTCTGTACCTTTAAAGTTTAAATGAAAAGGAAAGATTAGAAAGAATTTGCCTTATGTAACCTCTTTGGAATAAATTCATTTAAAATTTGAAGATATGCTAAAAATTCATCATTTTAAACTGTGATCCATCTTTTATTTACTGTGTTTTATAGTAGACAAGTCATTTATTTTCTCGTTCCATTGCCATCGATAACAATAATTTAAAACCAGCTAATAAACATTATGGTTTGTTAGAACTGCTACCGATTAAATCTTAAGTGTCTTATACATACAAATATAAACAGAATGTAATTAGAGCTATTTAAAGAACCCATTTTTAACTTAGATTAACCATACTTTTCATTTGCTGAGGATAAACTCTCATAAATGAAAACCATTGCTGAGCAAGAAGCAATTACTTCAGTTTAAAATAT
The DNA here is from genome assembly GCF_910594005.1 of Cervus elaphus. Taxonomy (NCBI): domain Eukaryota; kingdom Metazoa; phylum Chordata; class Mammalia; order Artiodactyla; family Cervidae; genus Cervus; species Cervus elaphus. The sequence goes on along the minus strand of NC_057846.1, from coordinate 20,938,002 downwards.
TAATATGCACAGTCTTTTAAAAAGTCATGGAAAATCATTTATGGATTGCACCGCATAGACTCAAGTCATACCCAAAAGGAAGAATGGGGCAACATCCTGCGTCCTAATCGAGAAGCAATCAACTGGGGCATGGCATGTCCTTACCTCTAGGAGCCCATTAAACTCTTGGCTTCGATTAGCATAGATTTCCAACATGATAGTCCTATATATGTCCAAAGGATGATTTAAAACCACACATACATGCACTTAGAAAGAAAGGAGAATTTTACTGTTGAAAAATAAACTTCATCAACCTCTTTCTAGGAAAAATTGAGACCCACTTATAATCTAAGCTAATGACTAATTTGAGCATATAGAGACAGTCTGGAAGAGAAGGAAACATGGCTCACACATCATAATTGCACATTTCTTGCCTAAAATATACACAAAAATATATATTGAGTGAATTGAACGCAAATAGCTAATTAATTCCACAGTACTTTTTTGGTGACATTAGTAGGCTGAGTAAAACCTTGGTTTGGGCTAGAATTATACTCTCTGGTTAAATGCACACATTTTTAGTTGCTACTATGAGTTAACCACAGGTCAAATCCAGTTACAATGAGCATCATTATCACCAAAGGCTTCCAAGCTGGTCCTGGAAGTTTTCAGAAGGGGCTTTGTTGATTTCATCACAATGACACCACAAATGTAAGAGCCCAGACAGACTTTTAACCCTTGTGCGCCTGAAATGGCCACAATGTTTTGGATCTTTGGTTAGGTCTCTGAATATAGAATGATGCTGGGTAGGAACATGGGTATTTTCAATGTCACAAGACAAAAATCCGGAGACTAAACTTGTCCTATTAACAGTTCATGTCTGCCTTTGGCTGAAAGTTTAATTGGGGTAGTATTTTGAAAGGGGACCCATTTTATTCATGACAACCAAGTTTCAATGCAGATGAATTTAGTAGATGATTGATAGTTATGATGATGTGCCTTGAATTATAAGTGAAATTTATATTTATAGGACTTTATCTTTTGATCCCACTTACAAAGTTATAATCAATTACTTTTATTCTGAATTATGGAAGGCTTCATTTTCATTAAAGGTAAAGAAGTACAATAGCTTCAAGGGCTGAGATGAAAAAAAATCTTAGCAGGGTGATTTTATGGTTGGCCTTAGGCAAAAATTATCCAGCAAGGGATGTTTGTCTTGGATGCCAGTCCCAGTTCTTTTCAGTGATCTTCTATCCTATCCTGGCCACTGAAGCTTCCCAGGGCCCTTTGGGTGCTTGAATATATATTCCCTCCCCTCCTTTCATTCCCATACATACTCTTTTTATGTTATTTTGTTCAGGCTTTAGTCTTCAACAGAATTTATTATTATTACTCTTCTCTTCTTTTTCCAATTTAGTATTTTCTTAGTCCCCTCTTCTGCCTGATACTATCTCATTTAAAAAATATATTCCTATGAATTCAATAATAAGGACCAAAGATTAATGCTTCATCTGTGCCACATAGTATATGTTCATTTACAGAAGGTTTCTGGATAGATGCCTAATCCAAAGTACTGTCTTTAATGGTAGAAATTTCTGGTTCATTTAGAGGAGGTATTGAAATTTGAAGAACTTTCAAAACAAACCGTACAGGTGGCTGCACACTTTATATAATGTTTAGAGCCAGTCAGATGTCTTTCATTAACCATCTTTAAGAAAAAGGGCCAGGTCATGTGACTTTGGTTTATAATTACCTTGTGCCATCACAAGGCTTTTAAAAAAAAGCTTCAACCAAAATTCAAAACAGTGATTTTACTAAACTACCACATTATCTTTCCCGAACCTTAGAAACACAAAACATTCTACTGATTGGACTGTTCACTGTTCAACTTACTGAATCTCGTAACTTGGAGATTATGATAGGTGAGTATCCTGTGCATCTCCCCAGTGCCAGCCACCCCAGCACACAAGTAGGTGGTAAGTATGCTGCTTTGTTAAATAGAATGTGACCCAAATTGCTACCAAGATTAATTTGAAACAGAGACTTATTACTGTTAGCACATCAAGGAGTGACTAAGTCGTGTTCCATAACTTTATAAAATTTTATAACTCGTCAACTAAATAGCCTGAATTAGTTGACTTTATTGTTTGGTAAATGCTTGATAGCCAATATATTTAATACATTGTTAATTATCTTATTCTCCTTAAAATAGTATTTTCATTTTTATAATCAAGAATATTTAGGGGCTAATTAGAAATCCAGTAGTGTGAATTGTAAATTATGTGTAATTACAATAAAACTACTGAAGAATAATACACGTTACTTATAAATTGTAACACTGTGATAAATTAAAGCAATTACAGGTAAACCAATAATGTTCTTTAATTAAGTAGTTATGAATGAGAATTTGTGCTTTGCATTTACAATAACCTATAAGGTTGGGGATTGCATTTATAGCTTGTGTGGAAATCGATTGCACTCTGCCGTAATACTCTGCTAAGAATAACTTCCAAGTTCATTACTGTCATTCTGCCATTATCATGTAAAAACACCCAGGATTGTTAAATGTAAAGTGTGCTGACAGTCAATCAACCATGCTTCTTAATATAATTATAATTATGTCACTATCTCTTATTAAGCCTTTATGAATCTGAGAAAAAGTTCATATCTGCACAAGTCTTCAATATTGGTTGCAAAGGAATAGAAGCTGCTTTGTCACAAGTTTATTGAAAATACTATTGTATTTGACATTAGTAAGACTATTCCTCCTCATAATTATCTTACTGCAGCCTGCCATTTAAAGATTATAACAATAGTTTATGTATTGCTATATCTGTTTATTATATTCTATATTGTTATAATGTTGAGGTAATGCTTTGACATATCCAGGTTACAATCAATGTCACAAAATTGACATAGGAGACATCAAAAGACCACCTTCCTGCCCTTAATTAAAATTGTGTGTGTTTGTGCAAATGCATGCAAACAGGTCTCTGGAGTAGAAAGAGAAGTAGCAAAAGTTGGTGAGATGGGGAAGAATTGGAAGGTTAAGATGACAAGAACTTGCTGACCTGAATTTAAAATATCTTGAAACTTATCATAAAGATAAGTATATAAAGATGAGTACTAAAAAAACAAGAGAAGTATTCTGACCTATCCAGGTATATACATTTATTAATTTGTCTTGAGGCATTAACAAAGTTCTCTAAAAATTAAGGAATGCCTACACTAGTAACATAACAGCATGCCAAATATTCATGTGTGATCATTTGTGTCCAACTCTTTGTGACCCCATGGACTATGGTCCTCCAGGTTCCTCTGTCCATGGGATTTCCCAGGCAAGAATACTATAGTGGGTAGCCATTTCATACTCCAGGAGATCTTCCTGACCCAGGGATTGAACCCATGTCTCTAGCATCTCCTGCATTGGCAGGGGGATTCTTTACCACCTGGGAAACCATGTCAAATGTAGTACAGCGAATACCCTAGAAGGGAAAGTTATGTACTAGGTAGAGGTTACACATGTTAGTCATGATTATCTGGTCACAGATCTTATCTGACTTGCAAACTAAGTTAGCCTGTTAATTTTCATGAAAGCCGGCAGAAATCATAAGACTCTTAGGTCAGAGGCAAAGGACTCTGTCACTTAAAGCACAACAAGTGTCATGAGCATCGTCATGTGTGTGAGTGTTGGCTTCCCTCATCCCTGCATGGGGGTGATACAGAAGGGTGCAGATGGTTGCTCTACACATGGTGGGCTCATCCTGCAGCTGAGGAACATTCAACTTGAGGAGGCCATCGTTTTTATAGCAAGCACTGAGCAAATCTGCCCTTTGTTTCAGAGGTAGACATTACATCATCTCTCAAAGTTGCTCTCTGTCAACATGACCCTGAGGAATGGTCATTCCTCATAGCAGTCAGGGCTCTGCATTCTTGACAAACCTAGCAAGACATGAAGAAGTCCACGAGACCTGCAGAGGATTTTCTTTCCCAACATGCAGTATAAACATCTTTAGGAGTCTGGTGTACAACGAGATAAAAAGACAACCGTTGTCCATTGGCTTCAAGTTCAAAACTCTTCCCAGGACCATGCTTACCTCTGTATGTTTAGTTAAATATTATTAAAAATGGCATAAGAAACTTCTGGGGACAGTTCCCCTTTGATGGATCGCGTCTCTGAATGCAATCTGAATGGGTTGCATTCACTCTGCAAATGACCTGCTTCTAGTCTGTCACTTCCACTGAACTATTTAATCATGTCAGTTCCTTTCCTGTCTTCAGTTCACCTGACCTTATTAATTTCACTTTAGAACTACTGAAATGGTAGTTTCACCTGTCTGTTCACATCTTGATTTACTTGATATAAGTATATTGTAAGGTAGAGGGATTGTAGAGGCTCCTAATGATCATCTCCAGCTTATCGTTGGGCTTCCCTGTTAGCTCAGTGGTTAAAAAAAAAAAAAAAAATATGCCTGCCAATGCAGGAGACTCAGGTTTGATCCCTGTGTTGGGAAGATCCCTTGGAGAATGGAATGGCAACCAACTTCAATATTCTTGTCTGGAGTATCACAAGGACAAAGGAACCTTGTGGGCTATAGTCCATGGGGTCACAAAAGAGTCAGACACAACTTAGCAACTAAGCAACAACAAGCTTATCGTAAATCAGGCAGAGCGATCCATTGACATCTTTAGGCCACGCGGCCACCATTTGATGTGGCCCGAGCCTTCATAATGTCCAAACTCAAACGATATATATAATCAGTGCCCAACTCTTTTCCAACCCTTTCACCTCTTCCATGAAAATTCTGTTGTCCTTCTGCAAGGTACACTGATTGCTCTCTTTGAATTGATTTTCTGTGCTCAGGATGAGCAGCTGTGATGGTCCCCTGTGCCAAATTGGATGCAATGTAACTTCATCGGGAAGGACCCCTAAAGAAAACAGCTTTACTATATCCCTCTCCTGCTGTCTTTCAACTTACTTTCAATAAACTGTGCTTCTGGGCTGCGGGGTAGGATCTCAAGTCATCTTTAATAATGACTCTCGGGTTAAAAAAATTAGGTGTGGCTTTAAAAGGTAAATTCAGTGTAAAACCAAAACTTTACATCTAACTTATTTTTCTCAACACACTAGTGTGTGTGTGTACACACACACACACACACACACATGCACACACATACACTAGGGACTATTTTAAACCGGAAAAGCTAAGGTGGTGAAGAAGTATGATGGGGCTCTTTGCTCAGCATTTGTCTCCCCAGCTCCTTGCTGGCTGGGAAAGTCTTCTCTGATGGCTAGGCAGGGCATTCCCAATTCAGCTATTTTCTCCTTGGGTTGGCCTACTGGTTGGTCACTCTCACTGCCCTTTGGTTTTAGACTTCTCAAAAAAGTCAGACAGTGTTTTCTGGATTACTCAACCACCAGGAGAGACATGCTAAAGTTTTAGGTGGCTGTCTTGAAGTTCTCCTCAATTGAGTAATGTTTATGGAAAATACACTCCTCCCCAGTGTCATAGTACCACGGTCATCAAGTTCCGAAAAGAAACCTACCTTCTCTAATCTGATCAATCTTCAATTTCGCTTTTATACTCTGGAGGTGGTTGGGCACCTATATCATTGATTTCAGTTTTTATTTTTATTTTATTTATTTATTTATTTATTTTTTCCATTTTATTTTTTTTATTATTTTTTTTTTAATTTTTTTTATTAGTTGGAGGCTAATTACTTCACAACATTTCAGTGGGTTTTGTCATACATTGATATGAATCAGCCATAGATTTACACGTATTCCCCATCCCGATCCCCCCTCCCACCTCCCTCTCCACCCGATTCCTCTGGGTCTTCCCAGTGCACCAGGCCCGAGCACTTTTCTCATGCATCCCACCTGGGCTGGTGATCTGTTTCACCATAGATAGTATACATGCTGTTCTTTTGAAACATCCCACCCTCACCTTCTCCCACAGAGTTCAAAAGTCTGTTCTGTATTTCTGTGTCTCTTTTTCTGTTTTGCATATAGGGTTATCGTTACCATCTTTCTAAATTCCATATATATGTGTTAGTATGCTGTAATGTTCTTTATCTTTCTGGCTTACTTCACTCTGTATAATGGGCTCCAGTTTCATCCATCTCATTAGGACTGATTCAAATGAATTCTTTTTGATGGCTGAGTAATATTCCATGGTGTATATGTACCACAGCTTGGTTTATTTATTTTTGAAACTTTTTTGGAGGGGAGGTGTCTCTTCTGAAACTTTGATATAAGCAGCAGAAACAGTTTCTAATCCTATGAAATTGTCTTATTGAATTTAATTATTTTTGAGAGTTTATTAATTTTTTTCTCACTATGTTACAAGCTTTTTGAGAAAGTAGAGACCACCTATCCTTTTTTTTTGAATCAATGGATTGGAGTTATCAATTTACATGCCCTCAGGACAGAGGGGTGATAGGATTATAGTAACAAGTAATACAAATAGAAGGAAATAAGGAATATTGAGGTTCCTTTTCTTTCTTTATTTTTTAAAGAGAAGCCAGAAGTCTCAAATTTTATGCAACTGATAGATTTATTAACTGAAGGCATATAATACATTAAAATCATATCTGCACAAATAAACAAACCAAAACAAACAGCACATTTATTTTAACATGAAAAAAAATCACTCCATGAATAGGAATAATGGGAATATGCCTATTTAATAATTAATCTTTCTAAATAATTAGATGTTTCACTTTTGCATTTGTTGTGATTAAGCTTTAATTGATTTAAATAATTGGAATCTACTTATCAAATTGCTTTTTTCAGCTGAAAAAATATTCTTTTGGTGGACTACCTTAATGAAGGGGTTAATTTATTCTTTTATTACTGTTTAACTTATGAAAAAAAAATTAAAATGTTTACCTTCTGTTTCAAGAAGATCAGTTTCTAAATAAACAGTGTTCAACAGTTTGAATTGTCCCAACTGTTCTCTAAAAGTTGAAGAAAGGCTATTAAATATTTATCACCTTATATTGTGTTATTTACTGTTATGATGAATATGCAAATTTTATTAATGTTATTCAGAAAGCCATGAAAAAATTATAATTCATGAATGAAAAATTAAATGTTAACAAGCTAGTTATTTGAAAAAAATTTTAATCCACAAATAAAATACATTGTCCATGAGTAAATAAAGCCATAATAGATTTTAGAGAGAAGGAACAGAAGAATGCAATAAATAGAAGCCCAAGAAAATATTTAGCATTTTCAGGATGGCAAAATAAAGGAGTCTTTCAGAAGTGTGAGAGAAGATGCTAAAAGTAGGGACTTGCTGGGGGCTCTTCCTTTCCTAAGGGCAGGGGAGGGGCAGGCAGAGGACTCCTCACCTCCCAAAGCCCTCCCCCCACCCCCAGCACTGACAAAGAGGCTATCTTCCTATTGCCACAGGAATGCTATGGGAATGCCAAAGTTAGCATTTGGCCAACTTTCTCCCTAACTGAACATTTTATCTCCAGGATATAGATTAAAAAAAAAAAAAAGAAAGAACAATTATAACTCATGAAAAGCTTCTGGGTTTCATTAAAAGTAAAAAAAAGAAAAAAAAATTATTATATGTTATATGCTATAGATAACTGGTCTAATACCAGTTGGGCCATTTCTATTGATGTCCTCTTACCCTGATCCACTTTTCCATTTCCCATACGATATAATATATTGGTATATACTGTTTACTTATCATTTTCTGCAAAATAATGTAGGCTCTATGAATGTAGGGAATCTTTGCTTCCTCACATGCTCATCAAGTACCCAGAAGAGTGCCTGGCATATAGTAGGTATTCAATAAATATTTGTAGAATTTCCTCTAAAGAATATGTAGGAAAAAAGTGACTGCAATATTGAAAGATATTGTAGAAGACTTGAGAAAAGACTGCTTCAAAATCAGGGGATATAATCGAACCGTTAAATATATTTTATGAAGACTCTTAAATTACTTAAACATAACCCATCCAATAAATCTCCAAGACCTATTGCTTCTACTCTTCAAACATCTCTTAACCATATCTCTCATTTTCTATTAGTATCACATCTCTAGTAACCCTTTTCCTAGACATTTAAAAAATGTCCTTGTCTTTTCATTTCTAGTCTTTTACATCAAATAAATCATCTCCAATAATTTATAGCCATGAACCATTTAATGTATTACTTTTTTGGTGTGCACTAGATTTGAGGGTTTTACATGGTTCCTGCTTTCATGGCATTTATAATTCAATTTTGGATACAGGCATTAAACAAGTTGTGATATAACTAAAGAGCCTCTTGATGAAAGTGAAAGAGGAGAGTGAAAAATTTGGCTTAAAACTCAACATTCAGAAAACTAAGATCATGGCATCTGGTCCCACCACTTCATGGCAAATAGATGGGAAAAGAGTAGAAACAGTGACAGACTTTATTTTCTTGGGCTCCAAAATCACTGCAGATGGTGATTGCAGCCATGAAATTAAAAGATGGTTACTCCTTGGAAAGAAAGTGATGACCAACCTAGACAGCATATTAAAAAGCAGAGATATTACTTTGCCAACAAAGGTCTGTCTAGTCAAAGCTATGGTTTTCCCAGGAGTCATGTATGGATGTAAGAGTTGGACTATAAAGAAAGCTGAGGGCCAAAGAATTGATGCTTTTGAAACTGTGGTGTTGGAGAAGACTCTTGAGAGTCCCTTGGACTGCAAGGAAATCCAACCAGTCCATCCTAAAGGAGATCAGTCTGGGTGTTCATTGGAAGGACTGATGCTGAAGTGACACTCCAATACTTTGGCCACCTGATGCGAAGAACTGACTCATTTGAAAAGAACATGATGTTGGGAAAGATTGAATGCAGGAGGAGAAGGGGACGACAGAGGATGAGATGGTTGGATGGCATCACTGACTCAATGGACATGCGTTTGAGTAAACTCTGGGAGTTGGTGATGGACAGGGAGGCCTGGCGTGCTGCGATTCATGGGGTGGCAAAGAGTCGGACATGACTCAGTGACTGAACTGCATTGATCTAACTACTTGTTTGACACTACTTGTAATTCTCTCTATATAGAATTACAGTTGAAATCTGATATTGGAAAAGATAGTTTGCCCTGAACTATAACTAAGGCTATAAATGTTGTCTAGAATCTTAGAGAAGAATCTCTTCTAAGAAAGTGATGTGTAAGATGAGATTTGAAAGAGAGTGAGAGGCAGGCATTCTCAATGGAAGAATTATTGAGAGTCATTGAGAGGGAACAGAATATGCTAAAATCCAGAGGCAGGAGGGCTAGAGAGGCGTGCATTATAACTAGGTGGAAACAAGCTGATGTATGACTAGAGGGGAAGGGGGGATACATTGGGAGATGGGACTGCCACACACACACACACTCTGCATAAAATGATACCGAATAAGAACCTACTGTACAGCTCAGGTGGAAAAAAGATAACTTGGTTGACTAGACGACCTTGATACAGAGATGGCCCCTCCATCTATTCTGTCCCTTTACAGTACTAAGTTGTTTCATTTGGGAGACAGTATCTCTGGTGTGCGACCCCCAAAACTGAGGTACAATGACTTTATCTTTTGGGGTTTTGGCAAAATGCCTTATTCTTGGTGGATCATAAACATTGATATTTGCTAAGTGACCATCAACCTATCTAATCTGACTGACTTCTATGCCACTGGCATGTGTGCATTTTAATACATGTAATTGTTGAACCATTAGCCAGGTTTTTATCCCCTTTTTAGTGGCTCATTACCTGTTATAGCATGCTATATCCTGGTTTATACAAGAACAGCTGTGTCTAATATATTCCTGTAAATCACCCATGTTCATTTTCATACAGGTATTAGACTCAGCAAATATGTGTCATGTGGATTTTTATGTGCCAGCCTCTGAACATCACAAAAACTTCCCAGAGCCAGAGATAACTGCACTGAATCAGCTGTTCCCAAGTTTACTTTTAACCATCGCTCAAATTAGATATCTATGAGCTCCCCTCAGAGTCCAATCCCAGGCTGCCAGCTGCTCCAGATGTAAGAAGCTTTTATAGCTTTCAAACACATTTTATCTGTCATCATTTTCATCAACAGGAATATCTTTCTCTTTATTCTCTTTAAGAGAACCTGGTAAACAAGGAAAGAGAAAAGCTTGGCTTTATTGTAACTCCAAAGAGCTCAATCTGTGTGTGTGGGGGAAACCCCAGCATGTCTTTCTTTGCATCTCTTTCTATGTAGTTCTTCAAAGGTTTATCAACCACCACCTTAATCCATTTGCTGAAGATACTCAATTTTCCAAATGTCCTTTTCTTTGAAATTCATAGAAAATTCAGCTTGAGGTGACAGAAAGAGATGAAGAATGCAAGGAGATATACACTCTAATTTTGTCTCTACACTTAGGAATCAAGTGTTCCGAATGAATTCCCCATTTTTCCCTTATCTGTAAAATGGGCAGTGATTTTGAGAGGGTTAAAGATGAAAAATGATTATAAGGAATCTTTTAAAACAAGTTGCGAGTGAACTCATATACATTTTGAATTCAATCACAGAGCTAAGGATATACTCAAAGAAGTTGATACAAATAGAAATATTTATAAAGCAAAGTTCACTGCAGCATTGTTCTTAGTAGCAAAGAACTGGAAAAAATGAAAGGAGTCCATTAACAGGGTGTTGAAATGTAAATTATGAAATATCCATATAATGGATAATATAGAGTCACTTTTAAAAAGTCACATAGCTTTGCATGACTCATAAGGAAATATTTCTAAGAAGTAGCATTAAGAGTAAAAACAGAGAGAATCCTTGTACAATACATTACACGGTGTAAATTTAAAAAGAAAACATATACATGTAGCTGGTATACACATCAGCATTTTGGACCGAAACAAAAAAGCTGAAAAAATGATCAATTTGGGGTAAAATAATTGAGGATGGTGTCATCACTGTGTGTTATACTTCTCTACTCCTGTCCATGTTTTATTTTCTTTGTAAAATAACAGTGAATGTTACATGAACAGTATAATAATGGAACTTTTTGATTTTCTTTTGTATATGATTGTTAAAGCAACAAATGCCTATTATCTAAAAATGAATTATAAAAAATAATAAAATTCCAGTGGCCTTATTGATATAAAATACTGTTTTATCACACAAAGGATATAAAAATTCAGTAGCAGACTCAAATAAATTAAGTTTACGAGATATGCTGCTTTCAGACATGTGGCATTGGCCAGGTTAATGCCATTAACTGAAAGTGAGGGGAGTTTTTTACAACTCCTTTTTATTGAGCACCTACTTTCCCCCCTCTTTGTTCTCACTTGCCTAGTTTTCAGGCACAAAAAGGTTTAGAAGGCATCTCATTGTTCACTGCATTTTGTTATTTTTTTAAAATCTGAAAATCACTACTAGGTGATAGAGTGTAATACGGGAATATTCTCTCCAGCTGGGCTGAAATATTCATGAAATGCGGAGTAACTGGAACAGAGTCAGCGGACTCTGGAACCTGAAGGAGGCCTCCGAGTCTGCCCCTGGAGCCGTCAGTTAATGTGGCTAGACCCAGGGCATTTCGATGATTTTTCCAGAATGACCTAGATGGACTGAGCACTGACTGTGTGTCTGATTGTCCCAGTGTAGTGTGATGTCTTGTCTATAGCAGTCTATGTTCTGTGGTCAAGCAGACTCACCAGCAGATTTTTGAGAAGTTAAGCTTTGAGTTGCGTCATTAAAGAAGGTATCAACCTTAATGAGCTATGGTATGAATTATGTGTTTGCTGTTATGATGTTATTAATACCTACCTGGTTCAGTTCCAGCAGTAACTATATATATTATATTTGGTATTGCAAATAAGGATGCTGAAACTCAGAGATTAAATCATTTGCACAAAGATACAATTTATACATACAGCAGAAATGGAATTTAAACTCATATCTGACTCACCCCGTTATTCATAATCTCAATAATAGGAGCAAAGATCCTTAAGTGGGAATTAATAAGGTGTGTGTAGGAAACAACTGGCTGAAAGCTTGTGGAGGCAGTTGAAATCAAGTCTTCTAGGTATTAGCAGTAAGATAGTAGCAAACAAATTCAGAATGGAAAGGCAGAAACTGAGTTGAAAAAGTATTGAGATAAAATTTTTCCACATACTCTATTGAGCAAGCCCATATGAATTATGTTCAAATATTCTAATAGTAGTAGTCCTAACCAAACAGTGGGAGTGTTAACACAAACCTCTACACCTTGCTTGAACCTTGCCCCACGTATCAACTCTGGGATCCACTTTAAGGTTAATTGCTCTGCCTTTGAGGTGTACTTAGTTTGCTCACCTTTTAAGGGTCATACACATAACTGTGATAACCTGATTTATCATCTATACTGTGTAACACTCTTTTATTCTAACCTGAAAATTAAACTCTCCGCAAACCCCATAAAATGCATATTAAAACATCATGCTCAGGGTGCAAAACATTTTTGCATAATGACAGGTTTAATTTTGTTTAGCCTGTTAGCATCTACTCTTGAAAACGAGGTTCTGAGATTTCCTATTTATGCTCCTAAATTCAGAATAGTCTAAAATGTCATTTTTATTATTCCTTATATCAGAGGCCTTAAAATTAAAAACATCCATCAGAAAATGGCTGTCTTCAAAATATATTGCCCAATATGGAATGTAAATATTAAGTTTAAATATTTTAAAATTAAATTATTATTTAATTTATAATTGCATGAGCATGGTGTAGTTGGGCTATGGGGGTGAATAGATGTTCACAGGCAGAAATATGTGTTCTCATATCACTTTAAAAGCCACAAACCCCCAAACCTTCAGCAATCAGACTGAGGATAGGAAAGTTGCTGAAAACCAGGGCAAAACTATCATTTCTGAACATTTCAAATCAGTTCTTAATCCCTGAAAGTAACTTTCAAAAATATGGACACATTGAATTTTCAAAGCTGCCTCCGTGTCACCAACAAAACAAGAATCAACTGATATTATTTTTAAATGCTAAAAAAAACCTGTAAATAAATCAAGGAAGGGAGGAATAAGGCAAATTAGTCTCTTTCACCCCAGGTATAAAATATAAACTCATGACAATTTTATTTAAAAAGCGAACTTGTGTGGCTTAATGCCCCAGCCTTAAAATACAGATAAAATTAAGAACCTGAAAATACATGTTACCCTTATAAGATGGTCACAGAAACATTCTGGGCAAGAATTTGATTTTATATAAATTGTTTCATACGATGTCAGTTCTACTAGTAGTTAAGAAAAATTTATTTAAATGTGTAGCATGCCTCATGCTTTCCAGAGCATTACATGGAATTCATTATTTATCTGTACTTCATAACACTGATGCAAGTACCTTTCCACTTGGGTGTAGGAAGTATCTCTTTACACAAAGCAGCTTTCAGAGTCTGCTCAAATTCCACTTGTTCTGTGATTCCTTCTGTGACTGCCCCAGATATGTGTAATTCCCCTTTTTCTGAAAGCTTATGGGGTTAATTATCTCATATGGCGATGGCATTGCCTCGTGTGAGGTTTTCCTTCCTTTCAGGATGTATCTCTGAGCTGTATCTTCCTTCATCCCCTCCCCTCTCCCCTGACCCACCTTTCACCCCTCAGCTATGACACCTGGCATAGGACTTTGGTCAGGATTTACAAGGATGGCTGTGGTCTGAACTTCTCTTCAGGACACGCTTTGTATGGTTCCTAGTGCTTGACAGTGCTTGTTGTTCAGCTGCTAAGTTTTGTCTGACTCTTTGCGACCCCGTGGCCTGCAGCACAACAGGCTCCCCTGTCCTCACTGCCTCCTGGAGTTTGCTCAAACTCATGTCCATTGAGTTGGTGATGCCATCCAACCACCTCATCCTCTGCCGAGCCCTGATGCTGGAAAAGACTGAGGGCAGGAGGAGAAGGGGGCAATAGAGGATGACAGCGTTTACCTAACATTTCAAACTTTGGGAAATTTCACTTAAAACTTGGAATTTCTAGTTTCTTTAGATGAACTAGAAGATCTGACGACTCTGGATTCATACTCCTTGATGGCAAAAGTTGGCTGGGGTCGAGAGTGGCTTCTCATTTTAGGATGCGCACAGGTGCTCCAATGGGAGCTGTCCTCTTGCTCTCTGATGCACTTCTTTTTTTTTTTTTAAATTTTATTTTTAAATTTTATTTCTGATGCACTTCTACTTTGAAGCATCATCAGGAATTCACTGAGGGTTTTTTTTTTTTTTTTTAAGTTTTTTGGCTGTTATGTAGGATCTTAGTCCCTGACCAGGGGTCGAACCCATGCCTCCTGCAGTGGAATCAACCACTGGACCACCAGGGACGTCCCTTGACTGCCGTTTTTTTTTTTTTTTTTAAACAGCAGAAGACTATTTATCTGTACCCAGATCTCCATCACAAGTGAGTTGACAAAAGAAAGCAAGGAGGTCATTGAATGGCTTCCAACCTGTAACCCTGACTCTCAATATGGATTGGCCTTTGCAGACATTTGAGTTTAGACTTTGAGGTGAAGTATGAAACTTAAGAGCACATCGTCTGTGCAGCCTTGAGAAGCCTTGAGATTTGATCTCTGTTTTGTCACTTATTAACTGTGAAGCCCATACTTCTGATCTCTTATCGCAAAAGTGGAAGTAATCCCAGATAGTTTTCTTTTGAGGATTAAGAAAAGTAAATAAATAATAAACACTTAGCACATTATCTGCTACATAGTGAGCCCATAGTAAATGATAAATATTATTACTATCCCTCCCATGTTTAAAGTTAAGAAATTCTTTTGAACTGAGCTCTCACATATGATGGCCTCAGTGGCTCAGGTTGGATTTGCCCAGCTGGGTGGAAGGCATGAATGAAAACTGCAAGTCATTGACTTCATACATATTTATTAGACACCTACTCTGTACCTGGCACTATTCTCAATATTCGGTATTTATAATGCAAACAAAGCAAACCTAGTCCTTTGCTCTAATGGAGTTTACATACCAGTGGAGGAAACAAATAAATACTAAAAAAATAAATGTACAATGTTATTTCAGGGATGATATATGTGATAAGGCTAGGCAAAGGGCTCAAGAAAAACTGGAGGCATGTGCTACTTTATATATGGTAGAGTAAAGAAATGTTATTCACGGAGGGACTTGAATGAAGTGAGGAGAGAGCTAAAAAGCTCGTGATGGGGAGAACTGCTGGCAGCATGGGTGGGCCCTGCAGGAAAGCTGGCCCAGCGCTCTGACAAGTGGCCAAGGATTCCAGGGAGGGACGGCAAGCCGCTCCAGCATTCTTGCCTGGAGAATCCCACGGACAGAGGAGCCTGGTGGCCTACAGTCCACGGGTTCACAAGAACTTAGTGACCAAATCATTACCACCACCACCAGTGAGGGGAGATGGGGAGGGGGAGAGTTTACCAGGGGGAGGTCACAGCGTGCTGGGCCTTGGAGGCCATCTATGAGCACCTAGGTCTCCGATGTGATCAGAAAATCCTAGAATATTTTAATCACATAATTTACATGATGTCCCTTGTCCTGAAAGGCTGCTCCATGGTACAGAGGCCAGGCAAGCAGGACACCCATCAGGAGGGTGTTTCCATTGACCATGTGAGGGACTAGAGTTGGTAGCAGTGGAGGGGGTGAGAAGGTCACGTTATTAGAGCAGCAGGCTTTGCTGGTGGGTGTGGGGTGTATGCAAATAAAAAGAGCAAATGATGACTCTCAGGTTTTGACTGAAGAAGCTGGCTGGATAACAGTAAGATTGATTGAGATTTAGAACACTGGATGAGTGTCAGGAGCTTGGAGGGAGGGTAGGAATGGATAGCAAGAGTTCAGTTCTAGACATGGTAAGTTTTAGATGCTCGAAAAGCATTGTGAGGACATGTTGAAAAGACAGTTCTGTTTAAGTCTAGCTCCTGGAGGAGGAAATGGCAACCCACTCCAGTATTCTTGCCTGGAGAATTTCGTGGACAAAGGTGCCTGGCAGGCTATGGTCCATGGGGTTGCAAAGAGTCAGATAGACTGAGCGCAGTGCACAGAAGCACATGTAAGTCTGGTGTTCAAGGCATTGATTGTGACTGGAGATGAAAATTTGGAAATCCTTATGGCTCAACGGTAAAGAATCAGCCTGCAGTGCAGGAGCCACAGGAGACACGGATTCAATCCCTGGGTCAGGAAGATCCCCGGAGGGGGAAATGGCAGCCCACTCTAGTATTCTTGCCCAGGGACAGGGACACCTGGGGGGCTACAGTCCCTGGGGTCACAAAGAGTTGGACACAACTGAAGCAACTTAGCATGTACATCTTATAGACATGGCATTTAAGGTCAAGGAGTTGGTTGAAATCATCAAGGACTTGAGCATAGAATGAAAAAAACAGGGGTGGGCATGAGTCTTCAGCAAGGGAAGAAAGAGTGGCAGGTGCAGAAGGAAGAAAGCCAAGAGCGTGGCCATCAGGCCAAGGATTGTGTTCACATCCTCTTAGGCGAGGAAGGCCCTTGTTCTCTGAGGTTATGCATTTTCAGATCCATAGTGGTTTAGGTGCTCTGCTTGTTCTCAGTAAGAGACCACTAATGGGATAAAGCAACCAAACTGAAAAGACATAGAACTTTTCCAAGAATTTCAAATTGAGAAGTTACATTCATGCAGGTGATGCTAAGATTAATACCTATTGTAAAGCAAAATGCTCTTAAATATGCGATATGAATGACGACTTTTAATTAATCTTCATTCTATCACACCATATCATGTGAAGACCTCTCTGTCCTCTTGGAGCACATGCTTCAAGTCCCTAAATGCAAGTGTACCTGAATAATACAGCAAGGGCGCTGGGCTTGGAAGCCAATGACATTGACAGAAACTGAGGATGGCTACATTTAAGGATCATTTTTTAATAATTAATAATCACTGTTTTAATTTTTTTTCTTTTTTTTCCCCGTCCTTTCCCTCCTCCCTCCCTTCTTTCCTTTAATTTCTTTTTTTTTTTTTTAATTTTTTGGCCACAGCTGCTTTTTAAAGTCCATTCAATTTTTAGTTATGACTCACAGGGACTGCTTCTCTTTCACAGTGGAGAGTGACTTGATACATGTGGTCATAAAAATCTATGTTAGTCCCTAAACATCAAGCAGATCTAAACTGTCAAAAATGAAGGAAGAAGTAAAACATTTGGGACTTTAAGAAATGACAGCATATTCAAATTAAATATATGTGTGTGTGTTGTGCGTGTGTGTATGTGTATACACACACACACTTACTCACATAGGCACATACATACATTTACCTCTTTATCTAGAACATATGGACTTGCAGATTTTTACGCCAAGCCATACGTTTCTGTCTGGCATCATATGGCTCACATTTGATGAAAACTATCCAGTCTTGTGGTGTGCTTCTTTGTTACATATTATCTAACTCCTATGAGTGAGAATTCCCATTAGCTCAAGGAGGAAAAAAAGAAATGCTATAATGATCCCCTTGCAGTTTGTTTTGGGGGAGTGAAGGATGTGAAAACTTGGTGGAAACACACAAAAATTCACGTCATAGTAATAACTGGATGGCTCTGACATAACCAGTATTTTTGGTGGTATTTTATATTTTAATTCATGACTTTACACTAAACAAGATCCCAAAGTGGGAAAACATTGTGGTAAAATTCCTTGATTTTAAATATAGCGGGCAGCTGGAAAGAGAGTGCAAATGTGTGTGCTGACTTGAGGGGTGTGTGAGGAGCATTCAGCTGTGAGTATTTTTGCTAACTATCTGCAAACCGTATAGTGCACATACCGTGGGAGACAGACCATAAAGCTGTAGGCTCTCACCACCTAATGGGTGAATTTCATGGGGAATCTCGAAAATAATTCTCATAGACAGCACGGGCGGCTCATCTAAAGAACTGTTTTGGCTAACACTGATTCCTCTTCCTTTCATTTGGGAAATCAAATATTGGATTTAGCCTCAAAAGTAGATCATATTCTGGGTGGCCCCAGGGAAAAAGCTGAAGAGGTTTTTTTTTTTTCCCATTTTATTTTCTTGGCAGCCAAGGAATTCTAAAATTTGTTCCCAGATTCTTAGTAGGATGGTGCCCATGGCAGATGGGGGTCACTAAATGAATAAGCTCACCAGGTCACTGCAGCTCAGGCATTCTGTCCTGGCTCACAATTTTGAGTCACTGTTACAGGCAGATTTATATAGTTTTGGCACAGAGGGAGAATATATAGGTGACCTGTCACCACGGTACAAGTTCCTTGGTTAAAGAAGGGCTGTGACTGGAAGGGAAGCTGAGTGTCCAATGCTTCCTGCCCTAGTCTTGGTTGGGAAGGTATGTATGCTTCTACTCAGCCTCCCCGGTCCTCTCAGTACTCAGACGTGAGCTGCTGCCCGGTTCTCCTGGCAAAGCCTCCCTCCCTGAACAGTGTCCGTGCCCGAAAGGCAATGCCTTGGTCATGAGCTACCTGTCCACCATTTTGGGATATTATCAGAATTATCAGAATCAAACCCCCTTGATATTTCAAGTGAATGTCCCGAGCTGCACTCAACCAAGTGGGATATAAAAGATTCTATTGGCACCGTGCATTTTACGTACCCTAAATAATACCATGCCCACGTGCATGCTTAGTTATGCCAACTCTTAGTGACCCTATGGACTGTAGCCCACCAGGCTCCTCTAGCCATGGAATTTTCCAGGCAAGAATACTGGAGTGGGTTGCCATTTCCTCCTTGAAGGGATCTTTCTGATCCAGGGATCCAACCCACGTCTCCTGCATCTCCTGCATTAGCAGTCAGATTCTTTACCACTGAGCCACCTGGAAGCCCCTAAATAAAAACATGGGCAAAATTGACACAGTTATGGCAAGCTTAACTCAAATTGGTTTTCTACTATGCTACTGAGCAATAATAATATATAGAAAACATCTTAATTTTCAGGCTGTAAGAATGTCAACCCTAGTATTTCTTAGAGGGCATCTGATACTTTTAATTTTTACTCTTTTTCCTTCTTTAGTCCAACTAGTCATCGTATATAGAGTGTTTGTGGGTTGTTTTTCCAAATTATTGAAAGTTGCTTTTCATTGTGCTGATATATTAGGAAAGTGTTTTGTTTAATATTTTTTTTCTTACTGAAGCACAGCTGATTTACAAGGTTGTGTTAGTTTCAGGCATACAGAACAGCGATTCCGTTATGCGTATATTTGTTTTAGAGTTATTTTCCCTTGTAGAGTATTACAGAATATTGAGTAGAGTTCCCTGTGCTATACAGTAGGTCCTTTTTGGTTATCTATTTTATATATAGTAGTGTGTATGTATTAATCCCAACCTGTGAGGAGAGTGTTTCAAACGAATCTTCACGACCAGAGAAATGAGAAATATCTGGTGAACTAAAAGAAGAGAACTATTTGAAAGAACATTTTCTAAAAGCCCACTTGCCTTGGAGCATCTGATGAAACAACTGTGTATGTGTATACATGGGCAGGTGCACAAAAACTCAGGCAGAAATAGATGCACACTCAGGGAGGTGATTTTCCACTTGAAAGAGAATAAAAAAAGCTAGCAACATCCAGATGTTATAATTCTGTTCCCAGTGATACTACTGGCAGCTTTGGTTCTCCAGGGGAAAAAAAGGGAGCACACCTCTCGTGTGCTAAAATATTGGAGGAGAAGGACGGAAGCTGATTCCTGGCTGTGCTTCACACTGAGTGCTTTACACAGAGCAGAAGCCCAATTAATGCCTGTGGAATTGAATTTATTGAATTGCTCTGAAGGGAAAAGAGGACTCAAGGGACTTGGAGCCTTCAAGAGTATATTGCAAGAGGTTTGGTTTCAAGCAGAGACTAAAATTTTAATCTCTGGATTTGTCTGTTGGGCAATGGAGATACATATCTTGAATGAGAAACAAACAGCAAATACACCTATTGGAACTGCTGAACATTTGGTTTGCTCAGTGAAATACCATGAACCATTTATATACGATGTTTGAAAGAAAATGCTAGTTTCTAACCATGACACTATTATAACACACCTTGGGCCCAAATTTATTTTCCTTTAGATTTTTATGAATTTTGGAAAGATGAGAACTAGGAAAAATGATAGAAAATGGTATGTATTTTTAATCATTTATGACTCCTAATGGGAAAATTTTAATCCAATAAATTTAAATTTGAATTAATTTAAAATGCCCAAATAATTTTGCACTGGTAAAATAGAGGCTTCTTTAAAATATTCCCATAAATCTATGATGATTAGAATCTTTCTCAGATTTTGAAGATAAACATATTTAGGTTGTGATAAAATATGAAAAATTTCAACATGATAGTTGTTATTTTCATAAAACTGTGAGTGTGTAAGGGCATCTCTTAGCTAAATTAATTATAGGAATAAATACTATAACCAATATAAAATGAAATACTGGAAAACTTGCTCTAAATTTTTTAAAAGGTCAGTGGGGAAAAATAAGATTTTATTATAACAAAATATGCAGGGTCATTGATGAAATACCATTAGAACCCTACATACAAAGAAAAGGAATTGAATAAAATTTGTTTAAAGAATTTTGTTATTTTTCTCTTATACACTTTACCCTATATTTTTCTTTATGTATTTCTCTAATTCTGATAGCTATTAAATGCTGTTTTTGAATCTGTAAGCAAATGACTACTAAAGGGGAAATAGAATTTTTCTACCTGTTTTAAAGACACATATATGTTCCTCCATACCTAATTTCTCACTTCTCAGATGTCACGCAGATCTAGGATTTGTCTTTTAATAAATCTAGTAATTTCAGTTCAAATAAAATAAAAATTTGGAAACCACAAACATGTCATTACTAAACAATGTGCTATTAAAAACAAACCAGGGATCAACAAGAAATCAAAGAGGAAATCATAAAATACTTTGTAATAAATGAAAATGGAAACATAACTGTCCAAAATCTACCGGATACAGCAAAAGTGATTCAGAGAGGGAAGTTTTTAGTGATACAGTCCTACCTTGACAAATGAGGAAAATCTCAAATAAACAACTCAACCTACCATCTAAGGGAATTAGAAAAACAAGAATAAACAAAGTCCAAAGCCAACAGAAGGAAGGGAACAATAGAAATCACAGAGGAGATATATAAAATAGAGGACCCCCTCTCCCAAAACAATAGAATAAAGATCAATGAAACTAATACCCGATTTTTAAAAAAGATAAACAAAATTCATAAACCTTTAGTCAGGCTTATCAAAAATAAAAGGTAGAGGATCCAATTAAACAGAGTAATAAATAAAAGAGGAGAAATAACAACTGATACCACAGAGACACAAATAATCAGAAGAGACTACTACCAACAGTTATATGCCAACAGACTGAACAACCTAGAAGAAATGAACAAATTTATAGAAAGATACAACCTACCAAGACCGAATCAAGAAGAAACGCAATTTGAACAGACTGATCACTAGTAGTAAAATTGAATTTGTAATAAAAGTACTCCTAGGAAATAAAAGCCTGGGACCAGTTGCAATAACATGGATGAACTTAAAGTACTATGCTTAGTGAAGTAAGTCAGACAAAAAGACAAGTAGTCTACGTTATCTTATATATGAAATAAAAAAAAATAAAACAAAGGAATGTATATTTTAAAACAGAAATAGACCTATAGATCCTGAGAACAAATCAGTGGTTACCAGTAGGGAGAGGGACGGGTAGCGGCAAGAGAGGGTAGGAGATTAAGACACACAAACTACTACATATAAAATTAATGAGCTACAAGGATATATTGTACAGCACAGGGAAATATATCTATTATTTGTAATAACTGGAGAATAATCACTAAAACATTGAATCACTATGTAAGACAATTGAAACTAATATAGTATTGTAAATCAACTGTATTTCAATTAAACAAAAATAATAAAAAATTATTATGAGGTGAATAGAAACAGTATAAAAAGTAACTTACAAAAACTTCACAAATTTCTAATTATTTTCTTAGAAAAATAATAGCCCCATAACTTGCATTATTTTTATATCAAACCTTTGAAACTATTCAGCATAAATATTTAAACATGTAGAAAACCAAGTCTCACTTACAATGAATACTGTGAAAGTAATAAGTTGCTACATCACTTTTTTGGCAGTGTAACCTCACAGAAGAGATTTCTTTTTGATTAAGGAATAAAAGTTAAATGACACATTAAAGAGCGTCTGATCACTTAGTGACTGCTTCATCTTCTCAGCTGAATGTTCATTCCTTTGAATCAGTAGACAACAAAATAAGTCATTTCAGTGTCTTCAAAACACTACTTGTATTGGCCATATGCAAATAAAATATATTTACTGGTGACTATTTTGAAATATTATAAGCCAAGTTTTGGCACTTGGAACTGTATACACAGGACCTATGAAAAACATTAAAGTAGGATTACCACAAAGAGTTGGCTTACTTGATGGCTCAGTCTGTAAAGAATCCACCTGCAATGCAGGAGACCCAGGTTCGATCCCTGGGTTGGAAAAATCCCCTGGAGGAAGGCATGGCAACCCACTCCACTATTTTTGCCTGCAGAATCCCCATGGACAGAGGAGCCGGTTGGGCTGCAGTCCTTGAGATCGCAAAGAGTCAGACACGACTGAGCAACTAAACAGCACAACTGCACCACAAACAATATTTACTTCCCCAACAGAAATTTAGTAGTAAGTTTGTACTGATATCATTTGGGTTATATGAAAACCTTTAGACCTCTCCATTAAGAAAGAAGATTGCCAACAAGCTGAATAAGTTGGAAGTTTTGAGTTTCCTGATTGGAACCTATAACAAGATAGATTTCTATGTGACTAGAAAATATTTTACCAGTTATGAAGACTTGTATCAGAAAAGATGATATGTCACAAGCCTTTCCCATTCTTTTCTTGTTAATACAAAGAAGAAGTTTAATGGGTGGAAAAAAAAAATATCAACAGGTTTTAGATAAAATTAGGGATTCCCTGGTGGCTCAGATGGTAAAGCCTCTGCCCACAACGCGGGAGACCCAGATTCAATCCCTGGGTCAGGAAGATCCCCTGGGGAGGGAAATGGCAACCCACTCCAGTACTCTTGCTTAGAAAATTCCATGGATGGAGGAGCCTGGTGGGCTACAGTCCATGGGGTCGCAAAGAGTCAGACACGACTGAGTGATTTCACTTTATTTCTTTCTTTTCTTTATATAAAATATTGCAGAGATGAGAAAAATGTAAAAAAAAAAAAAAAAACCCAGTGAAAAACCTCAATTGAGGCATTGGAATTGGGTAGCAATTATATTAGCCATTGATAAAACTGCATGTATGTGTGTGTGGGGGGGGGAGGGGGGTTTAACCATAGACAAATTGGCTTATCCTCCACTGCTTTTTCAAAGATTATATTTAAAAACAAGTGATGCTGTATCACTGAATATTTTTCATATCAACTTCCTTTTCCATTTTCTCCTTTCAGTGAAGTTGGATTGCATGAAGAAAATGAAGTTGCTTTACTTGATTTTATCAGCTGGAAGCAGAGGAAGGACAAATTGACTGCACTTTTAGAGAAATAGAATTGTTGGTGAGTCATAAGGCCACCAAGTTGCTCTAATATAATGATAATTTTGGTAAGTATTTTGACGGAAGTGTGTGCAAGGTCAGGGAAGGTCTTGTAAGCCCATTTTTGATGAAAGTATAACCATATGCTTATTGACTAAGGTAAGATAAAAGATGAAAGTGGGGGAAAGAATGAATAAATTTCATCATTGGGATAATGCTGAAAGCACTAGAGTATCCCAAGTGGTTTAGTGGAAAAGACTCCACTTGCCAATGAAGGAGATGCAGGAGACATGGTCTTGATTACTGGGTCAGGAAGATCCCCTGGAGGAGGAAATGGCATCCTGCTCCAGTATTCTTGCCTGGGAAATCCCATGGACAGAGTAGCCTGGTGGGCTACAGTCCACGGGGTCACAAAACAGTTGGACATGTCTGAGCATGCACACATTAAAGCATTAGAATATGCCAAAATCAATATGGTTACTAAATATGTTCTTTACAAAAATGTAGTGATATCTGTGTAGCATAGAAGTGTGGCCAATATTTGACTAGCACAGTTTTCCTTGTCCAGTAGTGCTTCTTCAAACACTTGAAAGAAGGTAATACTTAATGTCTCCAGTGACCTTGCTATTTTCAGATTTGGATGATCAGCTCTAAGAATCAAAGTCCTCAATCAAAGTTATGAATTTTGTTCTTGAAGCACAAGCAAAGCCATGAGAAAACTAAGATGCTTCTGAATTTTAACAAAGAATCAGTATCATAGGAATGCTAAGTTTAAACATGGATGTGATATATGTTTGGTTCCTATGAATTAGCTCAGAAGAGACTAATAGGACATAGTTGCTTATAAGTATGTTCCTGGATTCACTTAGCTAAGAATAATGATGGAGGAGCTCTTCTTTTGACTAATAGTGCATCCCCTGTTCTTTAGTATCTTCCTACTAATACTTCGGCCACCTGATGTGAAGAACTGACTCACTGGAAAAGATCCTGATGCTGAGAAAGATTGAAGGCAGGAGGAGAAGGGGACGACAGAGGATGAGATCGTTGGATGGCATCACTGAATCAATGGACTTGAGTTTGAGCAAGCTCTGGGAGTTGGTGATGGACAGGGAAGCCTGGCATGCTGCAGTCCATGGGGTTCCAAAGAGTCAGATATGACTAAGCAACTGAACTGAACTGAACTAATATTTGTGTCAAAGCTGAAACAGAGATCTATGGGGAAAATGGGGAGAATATTGGGAGATGCTGGGAAGAACCATTCCACTTAAACATTTCATGTGTGTCAAAATAATTTGTTTGAAACGCTGAATTCTGTACACTGAAATCCTAGGCTACAGATGTGGGGACAGAACTAGTTAAAAATAGTTAACCAGCTTTGACACTGGCAGGCAGAAAGAGAGAAGGAACTATGAACTTAAAGTGAAACCCTCTGGAAGAATGAGAACTGTTCAGGAGGAGGATATCAGGGTGAAAGGAGTCCTGGAGAAGAACAAAAGCTGCCCAAGGTGCATTAGCAGGAATTTGCATTTCTGAAAGATTACTTCCAGGAAAAGTGTTTCCCCCATTATGGACATGGATGTGGGGTCTCTTATGCTGGTGTTTAACAGTTGGAACTCATCATCCAACAGGTCTGTGACCCACAAATTATTACCGCCAGGCAGGGTCCTTCGGCATGGAGGAGAGAAGACGTGCAGGCTGACTCTAGCAGAGGACCTGATCAGCTGGTGTCTGTTTAGAGACTGCACTCCTCTAGAAAGCCAAACTCAGCTGCTGTGGCAGCGAATAGGAGCTGGAAACCATAAATCTTAGTCTTCCACTCATTTCAGCTTCCAGTTAACTTAAGACAACACAGGCCTCTCTGCCCTTTGAAAGGACCTTCACTCTTCACGTGTGTATTTCACATGTTCCAGGGCTCCAGAATGTTCACGCAATATTTTCCCATCTGGTTCTGAGATACATCTGGGGCAAAGTTGGAACTTGCCATTTTTTTTGAGATGAAAAACAGAAGCTAAATTTTAATTATCAGAAATATCAGGGTGTTTTTGAGAACACTGTTCTCCATGTCAGTGAAACTTTTCTGTTCTTTTAAAAATCCTCATGTGATAGTTCAGAAAGACGAATTTTAATTTTAAAAGGGATCACAATGAGCTTATTCAATACTTTCATTTTATAGGCAATGAAATCGAGGTCTAGAGGGATTAAGTGACTTGCCTTAGGTCATTTTCATAAAAGTGGAAAAAAAAAAAAGTCCTGAACTAATTCTCTAGATTTTAGATTGAGTGAAATTAAAAAAAAAAAGAAGACTAGTTTTTTAAAATTCACTTTCTAACAAATCACTCACTTCATCTCCCCAAGTTCAAAGCTTGCTGTCTTTCCTGCTCCATATCCCCTTGATCCAGAATTTGGCTCTAAGGAGAAGGGGGAGGGGAGTCTAGTGAAGAGTATACTCCTTTCCATGCTGCTTACATTTTCAACACAGCAGGAATAATAACAGAAATACAATTTTGCAGTGAGAAGGTCAAGGAGTGAGCTTATGAAGAAAAAACTACCTATAAACAAGCCAAAGAAAGCAGGGGTATGTAACAGATTTTGCTAATGGGGTCATGATTAAATAAATCAGAGTTTGAGGTAGGCACTGACACACACACACAGCCCGCCCACGAGAGCAGATATAAAGAATATAGTCTGATAGGGAATGTCACACAGGCAGGAACAAAATACTGGGTGTCTGGGAAGATGAGTGTGTAGTAAATGATGTTGTTTAGACTTTGCTGCATGGCTGTGTGTGCTGAGTTATTTCCAAGCAGAATAGACAATAATAAATTAATTAATTGGGATCCTATTTATAGTTTGATTCAGTAAAGACATTTATTATTTTCTTTTTGGGAATGACTTAAACCTTTTTAAATGTCAAAATTTGTAAAAATGCTCATTTTGTTCAGGTTCTCCCTGAAGGTCACAGAGTAGCCAGATCGACACCCACTTGTAAAATGCATCCACCTTATTTCCACGGACTCCACTGACAGGGAATGAAATCTAACACAGTTAATAAGCATTTATTAATTTAACAGCTCATGTTACTATGTGAAACCTAACCTCCCACTTATTAGGATGAAATGAGTGTGTTATTAGAAATTACACTATAGGTCAAGCAGAATAGAGCCCCATACAATATTCTCGCTGAGTAAATAAATATTTGTGGATTGAATTTCTAAAGGAGATATCAATTGAAACAAGTGATTAAAGTTGACAATGGAATTGTACAAATGACCCTAATGAATGAATTTTCTAATTGGTTTCATGTTTGTGGACATCAGCCCTGTTTGCAACTGAGGGTATAAAGATTCATGCCTTACAAACGAGAGATGCCTGTAATTAGATGCAAATAATCCTCAGTTACCTAGTCTTCGGCATCTGTGAATTCTGACAGATCATTCTATCTTCAACTGGGGAAAGTTCTAATTTTCCTCTTTTTTAAAAACTGCCACTGACTTGGTGACTGTTGACTTGGCAAAGCTCCTAACCAGATCCCAGATAAAAACCACCCATTTACGAAACATCAAATCTTCTTCTGCAGCTTTGGATTAAGGATTTTAACCTTAAAAAAAAGTTCTACTTCCAAACCCCCTTCTCTTTGTAAATACGATAAACCCATGACTATTTGGCTCATACTCTCTGACAGAAGTAAGATAATGTCACTCTTCAAATAAGTTCTTACTTATTGGTTACCTTTTGATGGGTTTATCGGCTGCCAGCAAATAGCGGATAACTATTTTGGTGAAGCCAGTCATGCCAGGCCTGTAAATGAACATCTGCGTGTGTGGAGCCTGAGCATGTCACAGGGAGGTCTCCATGGCACCGACATTTGACAGAATTAGAGCCACCCTGATGCTTTTGTCCCAAAGAGTCGAACATGACTTAGCTCCTGAACTCCTCAGCCCTTACATACTTAGGGTTCGATGTGTTACTTCTTAATCTGATGACCAGTCCATTTTTAAGCTTAAAGGGTGATGTTTCTATGTCATCAGGAGCTTTGAAATTGGTAACGAGACCAATGCTCATGTTTGATTAACTGAGATCATCTCATTAGCCAAAAGTGTTAGACATTTATAGTTGGTGGCATTTACTTTGTAGGATCTCTAGTTTAAAACCTTTCTTGCAATCTGTTAAAATCTATTGTTTTAACGTCTCAAAAATGTATGCAGGACTAATGAGCCTTTTTTCCTTGCTACATTTAAAATATGTTACATTTTATGCTTCTTTATTGGCATTTTATAAGCAATAAACATGCTTTCCTCTATGTACATTACATATTTTTTAAAGGAGTTAAAAATGATAAAGTATTTCAAAAGTTTTAATGAAACATCAGGGAGAGGTTTGTATTATGTGGGACTGACTTGTGTTGCTAAACTATTTTAACCTATAGCCTGCTTTCTTATTCTGATTAAGCATTTATCAAGCCTAATACAAATCAATTGTAGAAGTAAGACCAAATATGAACCAAAGCTTTTCCCTTTTGTGTTCACAAAACCACTTCATGTAGGGTTATTAGTTTCATAAAATCACAAATATAAATGTCAATGAATTTTATATGATGCAGATTGTGGGCTTCCTAGGTGGCTCAGTGGTAAAGAATCTGCCTGCCAATGCAGGAGTTACAGGAGACACAGGTGCGATACCTGGGTTACGAAGATCCCCTGGAGTAGGAAATAGTAACCCACTCCAGTGTTTTTGCCTGGAACATTTCATGGACAGAATAGCCTAGTGGGCTATTCCATGGGGTTGCAAAGAGTTGGATACAACTGAAAACACACACACAAAAAGGAAACTGCTAGTGGCAAAAATTTTTGCATACATTGGCATTTAATTTGGAACCTCCAAATAACTGATGGGTCCTAAGAGAAACAAGAGGTCTGCTTTCATATTTTTCCAAATGTGTTCTAGATGTCTAAAATTCATTAGCGATATTATTGTGGGGAAATGTTCAAGTCTTTTTTGCTGCTGCTGCTAAGTTGCTTCAGTCATGTCCGACTCTGTGTGACCCCATAGATGGAGCCCCAGGCTCCCCCGTCCCTGGTGTTCTCCAGGCAAGAACACTGGAGTGGGTTGCCATTTCCTTCTGCAATGCATGAAAGTGAAAAGTGAAAGTGAAGTTGCTCAGTTGTGTCCGACTCTTAGCGACCCCATGGACTATAGCCTACCAGGCTCCTCCGTCCACGGGATTTTCCCTGCAAGAGTACTGGAGTGGGGTGCCATTGCCTTCAGGTATACAATTGTTGGGGACAGAAAAACACAAAATGAGTTCAAAGTGTGATTTAATCAATAGGATTAGAGTTGCTCTATGTATTACTTTGAGTTACATGAGAATGTAGACATCAATTCTTACATTTATAGAACATTTTTTTTGTCATTTGAAATTCATTTTTATTCAACCTTTTCATTTTAGCATGCTTCAATGTATTTATAATAAATGAGAGTACATATAAACCTTCCAGAACATCTCTGGGAATACGGAATTATATTAATAACACTCTTAATGTCATTTATTTGACATGGGATCTGATTATGCCATTAAAGATCTAGTTCCTCTGATACTCACACAGGGATTAGAAATAACTGAATTGAGGAAACATCCCAGAAATGAGGAATAGTTATTTTTAAATTAAATGGTAGAATTCACACTTTTTAAATGGTACAATTCACAGTTCCTCCTCTTCAGGAATGTTAAATCTTGTTTGAGAGGAAATTCATATATTCATGATAAATTAGAAAACAATTTGGAAGCAATCTATATAATTTATTGAGAGCTGAAGGATGTAGGTGTCATTCTGAGGCAATTTGGAACCTGAGCAAAATCGTTGCGAGCTGGTGTTGGTTCAGGCAAACTCCATGGAGGGGGCAAATCTTGTGAGTGTTAAGGATGAGTAGGACTGTCATTAGTAGAGACAGGAAGAAGAAGACCAGAAGTCAAGATAAATGTCAGCTTATCAGGGGGCGAACCTGGCCATGAGCGTTGAGCAGAGGCAAAGCGCTCTCCGTTGAACACTCTGAGATTGAAAGTGTAAGTGGAGCCTATTCACACAGGTCCTTGAGGCTGATGCTGTGGTCCGCTCAGTGTTGTCCCGCTCTTTGCCACCCAGTGGACTGTAGCCCACCAGCTCCTCATGGGGTTTCCCAGGCACGAATCCTAGAGTGGGCTGCCTTTTCCGCCCAACCCAAGGATTGAGCCCGCGTCTCCTACACTGGCAAGCAGATTCTTTACCCCTGAGCCATTCGGGAAGCCCCGAGGCTGGATGGAGGGTTTTAAATTTGTTCCAGATGTAAAAAGAAGCCAATATAGATGGTTAGCAAAGAGAATAAATATTAATAGTAAACAGGACTGCATTGCGAACCTGGATACCAGCATGAGATAAAATGGTGACATTCAGGAACCAGGTGGTCAAATGTTAAAAATGAGAAATGAAGTGGTGCTGGTCCAAAGTTTTTTTGTTTGTTGGTAGCAGCTTTATTTTCAACAGTGAAAACCCAGAAAGAACCTAAACACTCAGAAAAAAGCTGAATGAATAAACTAAAAGTGGCACATCCAAAGATAAGAAAAGAGATGAGTTACTTCTATGCATCACTGATGAATCTTAAATACTTATTAACAAAAGAAGTCAGAAGAGAAAACAGTGAACAGTTTATGATTATAATTAGATAAATTCAAGAAAATGCAAGAGTAGAGTGGTGCTCAGATAATGTGGGAACAGAGAAACCAACAGGACCTTTATGGAGAATGCATATTAGGTCTTAGTAGCTAAACAGGTGTGGGGTGAGAAAGAGATGCAATAGAGGTGACTGCAAATGATGTCACTCAGGGAAGCAGGGTAACATGGGAGCCATGAACAGAAATGAGAAGCTGACCAGGGACTTGTTTCTGATGATCGCATACTCTCAAGCTTGACTTCACAAACCTGACCACCTGATTGGACACATTCTGTGAATAACTGAAAATAAGTTAAGGGTAAAAGTTTGAGTATGAGCACATAAGTGACCACATAAGCCACCATAAGTGGCAAGAATAGCTGATCAATCTAACCTTTAGGAATTTTACAGTAGATACAGAATGGGTAAACAACAGGTCCTGCTGTATGACACGGAACTATATTCAATATCCTGTGATAAACCATAATGTAAAAGAATATTTTAAAATAACGTTATATATATATATATAAAACTGAATCACCCTGTTGTATAGCAGTAATTAACACAGCATTGTAAATCAACTATACTTCAATAAAATAAATCAGAAGGAAAAAAAGAGAGAACTAGTAGAAAGACAAGCAAAATTGGAGATAAAGAAAGAGAAAAACAAGAAAGATATTTGAAGAGCTAAGGGGTGCCAAGGAAGAGATAGCTAAGAACAAGATGGTCATTTTGTCAGAAGTTGCAAGGATGGGGAATATAAAGAAACGCTGTCTGGATTTAAGGTTCCTTATTTGTCCTTGAGAGATTGTAAAAAAAAAAAAAATAGCTTAAAAGGGTTGATTGGGGAAGGGATCATTTAGCACAAATGTTAATCTCTTAAGATGGCAAGGTTTCAATTTATATTTTCAATGCATTTTTCTCCTATTAGGGAAATAAGTAAACCAACTCACTTCTCAGTTTGTTTCTTACTGGAATTTAGCAGTACGGCTGAACTAATTTAAGTTTTTGAGCTTATGAACAGCTGCAACCTTGTATTTAAATTTCATCTGCTCTCTGTCCTACTTAATGTTCCAGTAACAATCCATCTTACTTTCAAGTCTGACAATTTCATAAGGGTATTGACCACCCACAGAGAGTATGCCTTCAAAAGGGAAAGCCCTTTAAGAGCTGTGTTGAGTGAAGCAAAAATGCTTAGATTGTAGTCAATACTATTAGAACTGAACTGGGATAAGGGTGCAGTGATTCAGAAGAATTAGTTCCAATATTTTACTGATGCTTCAGGAAAGCAATAGCATCCAGGGAAACAATAGAATTGAGAGTTTCGTGATGGTCATTGGGATACTGAGCTCTGTAGTCCTCACTATAGAATTTCACTGAAAATGCAGTTAAACACATAGAACTGAAAACTGCACCAACTCTTTAGACACTGAAGATTTTCCAAATAAATGGTTCAGGTTTCTTTAAGTAAGAATAATGGGCAGGACTATATTCTACTTGGTTTAGAGTAGAGACTTTTGAAAAGAATTGTTTTTTGTTTGTTTTTTTCGCTAATAATAGACTAGAGCATGGGTTAGTTTTACACATTAGAATATGTGGCTGGAGTTTAACAAACTTAAATGCAAAACTGCAAAAGCAAAACAGCCTGCATTGAATATGACATTTAGAAACCTCTCAATATCAACATTTACCCTATATATAAGAAACTGAGATTGTATCTGATTTTTTTTCTTATTCCCACTGAACAGTTTTGTATTTAAATGGTCTTTCCATTTTCTTTGGAAATCTGATTCCCATCCATAAAGATTTCTAAAATCAAGGGAGAGTGCACCTTTAAATTAAGTCTGTTCCTGAAGTGACCCATATCTGGCCATCGGGTAACCTGTATCAGGTAGTACCACATGTTCACAATCAACCCCAGCGTGCACCCTTTGGGCTGATCACTAAAATGTGACAATTCTGATAATTAAACCACCTAAAGCCAGCGGCTGATGTCTTGCATTAATTCAAAACAGCATAAGGTGAATCTCAGCACACTATCCAATTACAAGTGACATGGCTGTAGACACTCTCAACCATGTGGTGTGGCTTTCCTCAGATACGCTAAACCTGATGCCTGACAAAAACTGTAATTTAAACAAATAAAAGGGGGTAGCGAATGGATCCTAGCCTGTTTAATCTAACGAAGAGTCCCTCTGAGGTCTTCCCTTGATTAGCAAGGCTGAGAAGGTCAGAGGATGACATTTTACAATCAACCTAACATTCGAGTAGAAATTATATTTTCCTGTATCATTCATTAAGAGCCACTGGAGTTCAGATTTCTGGTTTATATGGAAAATCCAAATTAATTAAAATAATGAAGAAGAAAAATAAAAGCAAATTACTATCATTACCGGAGTGTAATTTTAACATTTGTATACATAGATTCCATTGGAGTAAAAGAAGTGAAGGATTTTAACGTCCTTCCAAAGTGCAGCCAGAAAATACGACAATGGGGATCACAGCCTCAAAAGGGATAGCTTTATGTGTCTTTGTTGTTCAACAGCTGGCAGAGTCAAAGGCAACATCACTAATTTTAGGATAAATTTCCAATTATTACCTATTTAAGTCAATTGTTCATACCTGTTCTCTACCATCACTACCACCATGATTAAATAGCATTGATTGGATGCTAGCAAATGCCCCAAATACATACCATGTAAAGGCAGTGAATTTGATTTGATTTGAACTGGTTCCTTTTATGGGTTATCTATTAAAATATCTGACAAGCCTGAGCTCTGTCAGAGAGCAAGACTGAAAAACGACAAACTAAAGTTCAACCTTGGCTGTTTAGGATTATTGTGTGATTTTGATAGCTTGCCTTTTCCTCGCTTGTACCGATGCAGTGTATATATCACAGGCATGAAATAGCTTAAAGTCAGATCCCTGAGGGCCTCCAATCAATCGATGGTGCTCGATAGTTTAAAAGAGAAAGAATGACTTGAATTCAGGACTTCTGCACCACGTGGTAGCCCATTTCAGGTTGTTCCCAACTTTGAAGTGGCATCTGATCTTCAGAAAGTCAAGGAGGATAAAACCGAGTGCACCCTGGAGTCTGAGAGGATGATCAGAGAGTGGGCAAAGTGGACACATCATTCTGGGTGTTAAGCACTGGACTTGGGATTTGGGAGTGAAGTATACTGGAGGAAAGCAAATATTCTTCGAAATATTTTAAGCCATTGCAGGCATGATTTAAAGCAGGATTCAAGGAAATTTCGTTTTCAGTGCAGATTTGATAGAAGGGCATAGAATGAGAAGAGGAAAGACGAAAAGTAAAATAAAAAAAGAGAGAGCCTGTACGGAAGTAGGGTAGATATGTATCTATCTAGATTAAAGGGTATATTAAGGGTAATGATGAGAAATTGAAAACACTCATTAGAAACATACTGTGTTTTGTTGAGTGTATCACTATGCTTAGGTTTACAACCTTGTGAACCAGACTTAGGTATTAATCCATCTTGTATATGTTAAGTTCTTTTTCTGGCTGTAAAATGTTCTGTGCTTATTTAAGTCACTTAGATACATGTAAAGATAGTTATTCAAATTGGGTAGACCCAACCGTAACTGAGGCTTAGAGTCTAGTGTCCAGAACAGAGATTATAACTGAGTCTATTAGACTGGCATTAGGGTAAATAAGGTGAGCAGGAAGAAAAACTTTTAAAGTACTGTATAAGGACTGATGAAATGAAACAGGGAAGTATTTCAAGTATTTTCTGGATTCTTACATGCCAAATTTCTTTAAGGTAGCTATTTTCTCTAGCTACCAGATTTTATTTATGTTGGCTCAATGGAAAACTTTCCTCATGGTAAAGGACATTCAAGCAGGTGTCAGGCACTAAGAATAATGTCAGATATTAATTACCCAATTTAGAAATATCACTGAATTAAAATTGAATTAAACTGAATTAAAACTGATCACCAACCAAAAGTTTATTAGCAAGGTGTAATATCAAAATTAAGCCAGTAATAATGTAAGATTTTTAAGCCAGATTTTTTTGATTATGTTAAAGATTTAATTTGAATATGAAATTAAGGCATGTGAAATCAGATAATACATCTAAGAGATTCCTTAACAATGGTAATGGATAGCTAAATATTATGTTAAGTACATGTTCAGAATGTACTTTATTTGTATCATAAATATTAGTTATATATATATAGATCACATAGAAACTAAAGTATTACTCCTGTAAATGAAAAAATCCAGGAAAAATCCAAGAATCCAGAGATAAATCCAAGATTTAAATAACTGTATTCAATTAATGCATTTTCATGTATATTGGACTAATAATTCTTTCAAAAGTTTGCTTCAAAATTAGAATACATTTTATTTACTCTCTAGTTACTTCCAAAATTATTGGCAAACCATAATGAAGCCAAAGTTATAGGAGGAAGATACAGCAAGAGATTTCCCCAGCAGATTTCTCTATCCACTGAAGAATTCAGGTTAAAGAAGACTTGGTTGAAAAATATATATAAAGAATTTCAAATCCATATTTAGAACAATAAGCTAGTCTTCAGTAAGTCTGCCCTTCAAATATTTTATCTCTAAGAAGGGTTCAGTGAAAATATGTATCACATGCTAGCATGCTATAAAAAATACCTAAGAAGAAAAAATATTTCACAGGCAGTATTTGATTTTTTAATTTGGATTCAATGTGTTTTTTTCTCTTTCTTTTCTATTTTTTTAAATTATGGAAGTATGATAATACATTTACAGAATACTTGGAAAATATAGAACAAAGTTACATATAGTTCCTCAGTGTGCATTTTATAGTTGCAACTTGGTTAAACATTGTTATTTGATACATCTTGGTCCCTAATGCATTAGTTTTACAAGATGCAAATAAAATAGGGGCATAGCTATAGGACTGAATTTTTTTTTTCATGCCCATGTTGAGGTTGTATTGCTTAAATTTTGATCGATAGTTTAAAAATCTTGAACTTCCAGGTTCTTTGTACTTTGTAGACTTTCTTCTTAGACTGTAGGAATGAGACAGAAGCATTCAATGTCCAAAACAAGCAGACATTCTTGGGGAGAAAGTAGTTATCCAGTTCACTGCTACTGCTGCTAAGTCACTTCAGTCGTGTCTGATTCTGTGCGACCCCATCCCTGGGATTCTCCAGGCAAGAACATTGGAGTGGGTTGCCATTTCCTTCTCCAATGCATAAAAGTGAAAACTGAAAGTGAAGTCACTCAGTCATGTCCGACTCTTTGCGACCCCATGGACTGCAGCCTACCAGGCTCCTCCACCCATGGGATTTTCCAGGCAAGAGTACTAGAGTGGGGTGTCATTGCCTTCTCCATATCCAGTTCAAGGGGGAAAGAAATACAACCTATAATACACTGCCTATAAATTATACAGGACCCTCCTGATGGATCAGCAGTTAAAGAATACTCCTGCAATGCAAGAGTCCAGGGCTTGATCCCTGGGTCAGGAAGACCCCTGGAGGAGGAAATGGCAACCCATCCGGTATTCTTGGCTGAAAAATCCCAGGACAGAGGAGCTTGATGGGCTACAGTCCAAAGGGTCGCAAAGAGTGGAACATGACTGAGTAGCTGAGCATGCATGCATGCATGGGTATAGATTATACAAAGGGCAACATAAAAATTTTGATAATACTGACTGAAGAAGAGTACTAAGAAAAATGTCACATAGAACACCTTTGATACAAAGATCTAGAAATTTTGAAATTTTTAAAAATAAGCAAATAAAACTAGGATTTAAAATTTTGTCCATGAAAAACTATAGAGAGATTTCCTTGCAATAGAATATCTGAGTCTGTGATATGGTGATATAACAAGAAATATGGATTCAGTTTTGGTCCCTAGTTCTGGGCACAGAGCTTTTAAAACCTTTGTAATTTCCTGAGTGAGGAGTGTGAGGGGAACATCTTTTGTGATTTATAAGTCCACTCAACTCTCTGTAAGTTTATGTTAATTAGGTGACTGGTTGCTAAAGTCGCTGGAGAGCTTCAGGATGGGGGCTGGTGGCCAGAGGAACCAACCACGTGAATAGAGGATTGGAATTTTGAGGTCCAACTCTTGACCTCTAGGGAGAGGATTGGGGGGCAGGAGATTGAGTTAATCACCAACAGTCAATGATTTTATCAATCACACCTCTGTAATGGAACCTCTATAAAACCCCAAAACAGTGGGGTTCAGAGAGCTCCCAGGTTGGTGAGGTATATATGTGCTGGAAGGGTGGCACACCCTAAACACTCCAGGGATGGAGGTTCCTGCACTTAGGACTCTCCTGGATCTCACCTGATCAACATCTTCATCTTGTTGTTCACTTGTGTCCTTTATGATATCCTTTATAATAAACTGATAATAGTAAGTAAAGATTTACCCTGAGTTCTGTGAGTCTTGGTAGCAAAGTATCAAATCTGGAAAAGGGTCATGGGAAACCCTGATTTGTAGACGTGTGGGTAACCTGGGGACCCATTGGCATCTGAAATGGAGGGATGTTTATGGAACTGAACTCTTAACTTGTGGGGTCTGTACTATAATTCTAGGTAGGTAGCATCAGAATTGAGTTAAATTGTAGGACACCCTGTTGGTGTCTGCAGAGATATAGAGAACTGCTTGGCATGGAAAACCCACACATGTGGTGCCAAAAATGTTATAAAGAGAAAAACAATATTTTCTTTTAAAGCCAAAATATAATAGATAGAGAATTAATGTCAATTAAAGCTGTAACCAAGCAGGACCCTATGGGGCCTTCCTGGGACAGGCCTTCCCCCACATCCTCTGCTTTCGCTCCTCTCAGAAGTACCTAGATAATAGTATTTGATACATACTTCCTAAGTTGTTTTGCAGATGGGAAACCACCACCCCCAAATGGAGGATATTAGCTACCTGAGGACCCTGAGCACACACCCCCAGCCTCCTGGAGCCTAGCGACTGATAACATTAAACCCTGTGACACCGCCTGGTCCCAAAAGATTAACTGATATTTTAGAATTTGCTAGTATTTTGAGAACTCAGAGAATGGTCAAAAAACTCTTAAGTGAAAATGTAAAATTATATCTTAAAAAGGAAAAGATACAATGAAATATTCAGCTGAAAAGAAATGAAATTCTATTATGATATGCCCTACAACATGGTTGAATTTTGAAAAAATTATAAGTTAAATAAGCTTGATGCATATGAACAAATATCACACGATTCCATTTATATGAGGTATACAGAATAGGGAATTCATAGAGAAGGAAAGTAGAATACAGGTTAGTGGAGTAGGGGGGAGGGAGGGAAGTGGGAATTACAGTTTAATGGGTACAGAGTTTCTTTGGGGATGATGAAAAATTCTGGCAATAGTAAAGAAGGTTACAATGCTGTAAAAGTGCTTAATGCCATTTATTGCACACTTTAAAATGGTTAACATGGTATGTTTTGCATTATGTAAAGAGCAATATTGCATAGGAACCTAGAATGTTAGGTTCATGAATCAAGGCAAATAGGAAGTGGTCAAACAGGAGATGGCAAGAGTGAATGTCGACATTCTAGGAATCAGTGAACTAAGAAGGACTGGAATGGGTAATTTAACTCAGACGACCATTATATCTACTACTGTGGGCAGGAATCCCTTAGAAGAAATGGAGTAGCCATCATAGTCAACAAAAGAGTCTGAAATGCAGTCCTTGGATGCAATCTCAAAAATGACAGAATGATCTCTGTTCATTTCCAAGGCAAACCACTCAAATCACAGTAATCCAAGTCTATGCCCCGAACAGTAATGCTGACGAAGCTGAAGTTGAACAGTTTTACGAAGACCAAGACCTTTTAGAACTAAAATCCAAAAAAGA